>NC_136000.1:17138853-17398853 GCF_048128805.1 Centroberyx gerrardi | reverse complement strand
GACGGGAGAAGAATGGAGGCCGGGCAGAGCGATGACCAGGCGGAACACGCTGCACAGGCTGCTGTGTGTCGGGCCGGACCGTGGCCTGGAGCTGTGGAGCTGTGGATTCTTTCACGGC
Organism: Centroberyx gerrardi; assembly: GCF_048128805.1. Taxonomy (NCBI): domain Eukaryota; kingdom Metazoa; phylum Chordata; class Actinopteri; order Beryciformes; family Berycidae; genus Centroberyx; species Centroberyx gerrardi. The sequence continues at coordinate 17,398,735 of NC_136000.1, read as the reverse complement.
CTTGTACACCAAAACAAGGGCTTTTGAATTCAATACAAGCAGCCAGTGGAAGCGGTGTAGGAGGGGGGTGACATGGGAGAATTTGGGGAGATTGACGACGGGGCGGGCTGCAGCATTCTGGATGAATTGCAGGGGCTGGAGGGAGTGTTTTGGGAGGCAGGCTAGGAGAGAGTTGCATGCATCTTTTGGTAACTTTACAATGGTCTTATTCCAGTGTATTAACCTATGGAAAAGTATTGTAAGTACACAATATTACTGTGTAGGTACTTGATGAAAATATCCCTAATTATAATGTATTTACAGCAGTGTAACAACACCATTTGAATGGCTTAACTAAAACAGTGTTGTTACACTGTTATAAGTACATAAAGTATTAGGGAGATTTACATGAAATACCTACTGTTGTCATGGCGGTGCCATTTTTACACCGGTGTTGCTTCCCTCCCCAACACCGGACATACTGGTTATACCGCCTTTTGCCCCTAGAGGGCAGTCTAACCGCTATCAAAGTCAGAGTCACGAAAACGAAAGTGAAACTTAAAATTCTACAATTTGCTCCAAACTCACATGTAATGGTGTGTGCAAACAGTAACACTTTTTAATCGGAGATGTGTCAAACTGCTCAACATTCTACCAGACACACTGCTGTCACTGTAGGTAAGGACAAGTAATGAATCTTATTCCTATCCTATTCCGCCAAAAACCACCATCATATTAGTGATCACTGTGTTGTTAGTATGTCCGTTTATCATTTAGTAGCCTAACTTGAACATGGAAGCTCTGAATATGTGCTTTTATTTTTTTGATTACAAAATAACGGTGTTCCCTGTGTGGGGCTAATGATCCCTGTCGACTCTAAGAGCGTAGGAACCGTGACAACCCTAGTACCTACACAGTAATATTATGTACTTACAATACTTTTCCATAGGTTAATACACAGGTTGATACACAGGAATAAAGCCACTGTAAAGTAAAATGTTGACACCAAGACACACCAAATACATGCATACCGATGGTTCCAAAATCAAAATCAGTTCTGGTGCTGTAAAGATGTACAGAAGCCTAGCGAGATATTTTAAGGCTATATTTGCATGCAGCTGTGGCAGACCTGCTGTTGGGCCTCAACCCACTGGCTGAGAAACACCGTGCTACAGCCAGCATGATATCCTGAAGGTGAGGAATATCATATATACACTCTTCAAAATGAATTTTCTTAACGGGTGTCTGGCCTTGGGATGTCATACATATTGCATATATGAATTTCCAGCTGCCCGAAAAACCACGGGCTGAGTTAATGAACAAACACCATTGCATTCGACCATTTTCACCCTGTCTGTCACTCTCGCTCTCTGTCTCTCTCTCTCCCTCTCTCTCTCTCTCTTTCTCAGACACTCGCTCTCTCCCATACTGGATGAATAGATGTGGACACTGTGATCTTTCTGTCATATGAATGTCTGTTTCCTATCTTATACTGGTCTCACACACGTGACGTGCCGCTGCTGCCTATGGAAGGTGATTCCATAAACTTGCCTCCCACTTTACCCAGAAAATCCAATTTTCTCCAGCTGAGCATAGGCTATTCCTGGAACATTTATAGGGTTGAGATCAAATTGGCGAGTTGAAACCTCAATAACGTATGAATCTTCTGTCTCTTACTTTTTCTCCAGGCATACAAAATACATACTCCTGCATGTGTCCGCATATTGCACACATATATACACACACACCCACACACACACACACGCATACACAAACCTATAGCTGCTCTCATCTCTTTCAGATCAGACCTCAGCTCTGGATAGGTCCCAGCAGCTCTGTGTACCTATGCATACTCATTACAGGCTACCAATAAACAGCATCCTTGAGAGAGAGGGGGAGCGGGAGGAGTCGTGGCACCAAGCCCAGCTTATGGCCAGAGAGGTGTCTAGGAAAAAAAATGACAAAGTCACTACGGGTTCAAACTCCTGCTAATAAACTGGGCTTGCAGTTGTACACATAACAGAGGCTGACAACAGTGTGTGCCCATCACCAACCCCGTTTCTGCCCCTCTCTCTGGGGTCAGCGGAGAGGTGGAGTGTGTAACCTTGGGGCCAGACGGTTCCCCAGCAGGCTGAGGGCCATGCTGAAGGAGTCACTCCATCGTGCTTGCCTCGGAGTGACTGCTGACGCACCACATCCCACTGCACGCTAATTACTGCATATCTAAATACACACACATAGACAGACTCACACAGACACCGATATAAATACACAAGCACAAGCACAGCAGCAGCAGCAGGGTATCTTTGTGGTTAGAGAAACTGTCCTGTAATTGGACTCATGCTCCATCTCAGCATGAACCATGTGTCCTGTTGAAGGTTCCTTGAGCAAGGCGCTGCACCCTTTACTGCTCATTCACTGTAAGTCGCTCTGGATAAGAGCGTCACCTAAAGGGCTAAAATGTAAAAATGTAAGAAAAGCAAGTCCTTTCAAATATAATGCATTATTCAGGCCGTGGTTAAGCTATTCGACAGACGATCCTTGAGTCAATGTCATTCAACGTGAGCTGGGCTAATGTCAGAGAGACTCCAGAGAATCAAATTATTCTAAACCACTCCAGGTAAATGTCACCACATGATGATGAAACAATCAGAAATGTACTTTTACGACAAGGGCAAATCCACTCTATAACAGAATGCACACGTTATTCATATGATCTTGGATCTAGATTCATGAACATGAAGTCCAAGTCCATAGTGCTACAAAAGCAATTGACACAAGGAGTGTACACAGGATCATTTAATAGGCATAAGGGCCCATATTCTATATATTTCTTTTTGTTTGTTTGTTTGTGCTGTTTTTTTAATATCGCTTGGTTGTAAAAGCTCAAAACTTGTGCTATGAATTCATTGCTAATGGAGCAAGCAGCAGGTTTTATCTCATTGGTTGACATCACTGGTTCTTTGGTTTCCAGCTTTGTGAGAGTTACTCATGATCACAACCAGGGATGCAGTGGAGGGTGGACTTAGTTTGGCCACCTTTACAAACCAACATAAATATGATGTAAACTAACAATATACAGTATAATAAGCAGTATCAGCCATATTCTGTGGAAGTTACATGAAAAAAAATATATTTTTAAGTAAATAAAACCTACATTAATACTATTATGAATATTTTTATTTTATTTATTTGTTTTTATTTTTATTTTTTTTATCACTACATCACTGTTCAAAACTACTGATTTAACTATCTCAGAAGGAATAGGGTGGATTTTCACTTCAGTGTGTAAAAGATTTTCAAAACCTTTCTTGCAATTCAGAGGAATTGAAATGGCTACCTTGCCCTGCTCATGTCCGGAGGTTGTCTCAGACAAAGGCTGAGTGCCCACATCAATCCATTTCAGTTGGAGCAGCCACTGTCCATTCACATCCCAAGGACACATCGCTAGGCCAAGGGACATGTATAGTACAGGAGCAAATCTTATTATATTGTAGCACTTTTTTTTAACCATGAGTTAACCAGGGGCAAATCTGCTGGGAACATATTCTGTAAACAACATTTCATAATGGCTTGGTGTGTGAGTTGTATCCACGGTTACCATTGTGGTTTGTGTGTAGGTGTGTGTGTGTGTGTGTGTGTGTGTACTCACAGCCATCATAGATGTCAGTGGGGATGTGGACGGCCGTGTGGTTGTGATCAGTCAACCGTTTAAATGATGGGTCCTCTTTAAAGTCTGGTCGGATCCTGTACTTTTTCACCTCTGTCTCATTTGCTTCCAGCTGGAATAAAAAAAAACAAATACATATACTGTATATGCATATATCAATGAACAAGACAGCAGTGCTGACCATGCATTTAAGACAAAACCTCATACAAAACCTCTTTATTCTATTTGCTAAAGCATCGCATATGAAGCATATGCAGGTTTATTTAAAAACATAGCACCTAAACTACAGCGTGACTATAAATCCTCATCTTAGTCTTATGTGATACCTTCACTCTGCACTTTTCACGCCCTCCCAGCTCGTCTAAGAAAATCTAATAGCATCATCAACTGTATGCTTGATAAAATCTTGTTTTTTTCCCCCTTATCATCTTCACTTGGGAGGAATAACAGAAGGCACTCAGATTGTCTATGCCCCTTGTGGAGATTTATAACTCCTACTGTGCATTCACCAATTTACATCAATGAGAGAACTACAGACAGGGAGATATATGAAGAGAGGCAGGATGAGATATGGACGAAAGAATGCGGGGTGGAGAGAGAGCGCGAGAGAGAGAGAGCAAGAGGGAGAGGGAGGGAGAGAGAGCGCGAACAGTTGCTTCCTAATAAAGCAACAGTGTAGCCAGCTCATACATCTCATCTGTCAATTAGAGGAGAAACATGGCAGAAACCTCTTCACCTGAGAGAGGGTGGGAGGAGGGATGACGGAGAGGAAGCTGCACAGGAAGAAAAGCCTGTAGAGGAGGCAAAAGTGGAGGGAGTGCAGCAAAAAGGCTGAGGCAAGATAGAAACGGAGCGGGGGGGAGGGGGGGGGGAATGGAGACATGAATGTAGTGAACAGGAGAAGGAAAATGCAGGAGAGAGGAGGTAAAAGGGAGGGAAAAAGAGAGAGGGTGCTGTGTAGCGAGACCCCATTACTAGCCCGTGTCTAAGTGTGACCTCTGTGTTTGCAGGGGCTTAAATGGAAGGAGAGGAAATGGGTGGAAGGAGAAAACACACTCACATTGTCCTTTGCGTTGTAGTAGCCAATGTCGTCATCCTGTAAACAAGTCACACAGAAACAAATACCACTTAGCAAAGAGAGAGTCTTGCACAGAGAAGCGTAACATTTATGTAATGATGACATTTTCTAATGCAGGTAACTCCATTAGTTAATTTTCCTCCAATCGAATGAATACTGTATGAGTTGCATATTCTAAGCAGAGTGTGCAGTGTGTTCCTCTTTACATCTGTGTCTACGTGTGTACAGTCATTTGCAATGCTCAAGGGATGCATTTCCCTGCCATGCAATATGCTAATTGATAGCTAAGACACCCATATAATTGTCTCTGCGACAAGCGTTTTTCCTGACCACCGCTTTACTGCGAATTTTAATTGTCTCCAACTGTGGTTCTTAGAAAGCAGAGGCCATCAGTAACAAATGAGAGGTATAATGCGCCATAACATATAATGTGCAATAAACCTATTTACTAATGGAGCTTTAATCACTACTAACGACATACAGATGCAAACAGATTGAACCTGTTCAGACACTGAAATTAATTCATGGCCTGCAAAACCAGACTGTGTCTATTCTGTGTGTGTGTGTGTGTGTGTGTCTATGTGCATGTGTGCGCTCATTTACCCACGCATGCATGAACGTTTGTGTGTGTGTGTGTGTGTGTGTGCGTGTGTGTGTGTGTGTGTGTGTGTATCTACCCGTCTGTTACCTCAAACTCGTCTTTCCACTGATGCTCCATCTGGAAGTTCTCAGCAGCTGTGGCCAGTTTCTGGGGAGAGAAATATGGCAGAGATTTAGACTGGAAACTACACAAGGTACGCCTCCTTCACAGCTTCAGTCTAATTATAGACAACCTGAGCAAAAGTGAATACGTTAAAAAGCACGGCGGAGACCATCCCGGAGACAGAGAAATGATTATGGTCTCACTTGCAGAGCTCAAACCACAGGGCTATCATGGTCTTATAGCGCTGTCCACTAAAGGCCACGCCGCAGAGTGTCATTATGTCAGAATGAAAAGGTTGTGCTCTAGGAGAGGAGAACAGTGTGTGTGTGTGTGTGAGAGAGCGAGAGAGAAAGAGAGAGATAAGGAAAGATAGGAGGGAGGAAGAGGGAATCCTTCGGTCAGCAGTGCAAGGAACGGCAAATCACTGAATAAAGTCAAGAGGGAAAGGATTACCGTCTAAGGGGCTGTCAATCAAACTGGAGACTACTAAATAACGGGGGATATAAAATGTAAGTCCCCTCACCTTTGCTGTGCAAAGGTGAGGTGACATACACACACACACACGCACACACACACACTTGGAGAAAGACAGAGAGAGAGAAAGAGAAAGAGAGAGAGAAAAAGTAGTAGTAGCACTTCATTAATCCCACTCTGGGAAATTTCTTTAACACAGAAACCGACACAGGCTACAGTGCTAGACACAGTACCAAACACTAACAGAGCTTACACAAACCAAACAGCATACATATGCACAGCCATCCATGTCTATACTAAGCAGACACGTCAGGCACCAATCCATTACGATCATTCCACAATGTCATCGCACAGGGAACAAATGGCTGTTTGAACCTCTCCATAGACATTTTGGGAAGTAGCCTATAAACCGACAACTGAAACTAGCTTCTGTGTTGAATCAGTACGTGATCTGCGCTGTCCAGGATACTCTGTATCTGTATATCTGAAATACTCTGTACAGTACATTTAGTGTTTCAACATTACATCCAATAGTTGAAGTGGCTTTCTTTATGATCTTTCCCAGGTTGTTGTCATTAGTTTTCTTTCTAGCAAATGAGGGCAAAATGAGGGAGAGAGAGAGAGAGAGGGAGAGAGAGAGAGAGAGAGAGCAGCAGGACAGCATTAAAGAAACATTCATATTTCCCATTTTCTCATCTCACCGTTGATGTGTGAGCCCGTTTATCCTGATTCGAATATCATTATTATTATTATATATTAGAGTGTATACATTTTTTTACATCTAGCTCGAGAAGTTGGGGAAAAAGATGAGGGGCTTCGAGTAAAAGAACACAGAGATCACAAGAGAGACAGCAAGCAGAGAGACAAACAAACAAAGCAAAAAAAAACAAGCTCTAATGTACAAGGCTGTGTATGTGTAAATCCCCGGCTCCACGCAGATCAAACCTCCGCCTGGCCTGGCCCTGCCCCGCTCCGACGGTACAGTCTGGGTAGAGAGATCCCCATTGAGGCAGGGATCTGCTCTGGGCAGCCTTAAATAAACCCACCTGTCTGACACAATGTCTTCCTTCACAAGAGCAAGGTTACAACAGCCTCCAGGATACTCACTCCCGCAACTGGAGATGATAGAGGAATGCGGTATACAGCTGAATCGCCTACTGATAATGAGATCTGTGAGATTGTGAATGTAGGAATGTATAACACCAGGTATGTTCTTGCACTGGATCTGTGAATGAGAAATAATTGGATAGGGTGCTTGTAGTAAATGTCATTCTGTACTTTTGGTTATACTGCATGTGTGTGTGTGTGTGTGTGTGTGTGTGCTGTCTGCAGTAGTTCCATTCTCGATCAACAATCCCATCCCTTTGGCCTCAAGTCCTGGGCTCCGTTCCAGACCTGTCTCCACCTCCTCTGCACTGGCTGTCAGCAGCTAAATATACCCCCTATAACCACACACACACTCTCACACACACTCAGACACACACACACACACACACACACACACACACACACACACACAACAGTGATCATAAAGAGATCTGAGTCATTAAGCATTTAAGACTAGCCACCGTCATTAAGCCTATTTCAGTGCTCAGTCAGGAGAATCACTCCGGAAGCCGTAGCCATTAACAAAGCATTACAATTCCTTGATTCATCTGAGAACATCAAAATATCAAGTACATCATTATAACTCTTCCCCCTGAAAATCGTCTGATTTGGATCCACGTAATTCCGACGGATATTAGCCTTCTTGTTATCCACTTACAAGGCTCTCCGCACAGTCGCTCGAGGACAGTGGATCCATTCTGCTTCAGATCATGTGCTGTGTCATGCAAGCGTGTGCACTGCCGGCACCTCTGCTCCAACAACATTTAACCCTACAAGACCAGGTCTCACTACGGGCCCGTTTCTCTAGTCTTTTGTTTTTTTAGCATTCTTTTCTCATTCATTAGTCAATTCAGTGGCTACTCTCAAATTCACCCAAGGTCTGAAAACCTTCTAAACAAAAGGCTGGCACTGTGTGTTTTTTTTACGTCGTAAGTGTTTCATGAGCCAAAGCAGCAACAGAAGATTTAAGGTTGTAATAATGTGATACCTGAGGGGGGAAGCAGGAGCAGCAGTTCATATCCCCGCTGAAAAGGCCAAGTGCAGGAGGTCTTGTCATTGGGGTAATGTCTAATGTCAGCTAATGTCAATGTAACGTCACGCCGTGTAATGTCACATCACTGAGCTAATGTCACAGAGTTCAATCACTCACATATAAATCCAGACCGTCTCTCAGAACTCGTTCAGGGTTGCGGATGCATAATGTATGGGACCTCCACACACACACACACACACACACACACACACACAGAAAACACAACTACACACACACATACACAAATGTAACATAGGGATATTGATTGATCAGTTTTCTAGAATGTGCACGATACATATTATTATAGGCCACTCCTCTGTTTTATAGATCACAGCAACATATGTGACATTAATGAGGAATATAGGACTATATCCAACATGCATTTTGTGTCTAAATATCCCTTTCTCACACACTTAAACGCACACGCACACACACATGCGCACGCTCACAAGCACACACACACCTCCTAAGAGAGCAGACCGACAGGGTTGTTAAAAATTCATGACAGGGCTTTGACGAGGCTTCTCTCCCCTCGGGGAGATGTGGGGAGGGAATAGGAGGAGTGTGTGAGGAAAGATACCTAATTACACTTCTCTCTTTTTCTCTGTCTATCTTTCTCTGTATCCCTCTCCATCTCTCTCTTTCTCTAACACACACATGCGCGCACGCACCGGTTATCAGGCTATCCGCAGAAGAAGGCGACACCATGATCAAATACGCTCCAGACTACAGAGCCTTGATTAGATGAGGCGGCTCCCTGAGTGACAGCTAACCACTGTAAACTGGCATAACAGTTCATTACGGAGCCTCTGAAAGTTGCCATCTCTGCCAATTGATTAAAAGCCATCGTCAGTTCTCAGCGTTGAAAGGCATGAATTTAGCAGTACAACGGTTTGGTTAATGGGAGTGCATAACACAATCCCCACAGCGTGCTTGATCTAACTGCTCATTAGTCTCCCTCTCACTCAGTATAGTATAGATACTCCAGCTCCGCACCATAATGAGTCCACTCTGTCACTGGATGACCACCGGAGACCTAGAGAGACCCACCACTCCCCCCCTGCAGCCCTAATGGGGGAAGGAGGGATGCGAGGAAGATAGGAGGTTGGGGGGGGGATGGAACTGAAGAGGTGGGAAAGAGGAGAGGATGAAGGGATGAGGTGCTTCAGTGAGGAAAAAGACAGAAGAAGAGGAGAAATGGAGCATGAAACAATATCGGGAGTGGCAATCTATGAAAACACCCAATACTGTCTGCAGCCAATATTGCTGATACACGTTAGTTAACTACATCTTATTCCCAGTTGCACCAAAAAAAACGACCTAATGATGACTGCAACAACCGTCGTGCGCATCAATATTCCAATAGCCAATTAGGGCACATAATATTGTATTTCACATTTCATGCGCCTTCCGCGATCCACGCTGATGTATGAGATCATTATGCTGCAGCACTTGAGAGCGCAGAAACATTTAGGCTGACCTGAGTGTTGTGGATGGCATCAGAATCTTACCTGGTCGCCCCACAGAGAGTTATTTCTGCCCCGCTCTCACCAGTCTTAGTTGTCATTCTGCCAGGGCCGCCTAGCAGCCCACCATGCATTTAGTGAGAAAGCAGAGCACAGCTTAAAGGATAGACAGGGAAGATGAGACAGGCTCTGCTAAACCTCACAGAGCCTCCCAGACTCGGTGTGTATCTGTGTGCTTGTGTGTGTGTGTGTGTGTGTGTATGTGCGTGCGCGTGTTTGCGTATGTGCGCATGTGTGTCTGAAGCCTCCACAGGCCTGAAATCAATGGGCCATTCAGAGCACACTGCCTTCTCCCACAGACAACAAAGCAATACACAACAGAGTAATAACACCATTAACACCCACATCCACTCTTATCTCTTCCTTCCCCTTTTTCTGACAGTGTGTCCACACACTCAACTGCCGGTTATCTATTCACCGTAATGAGCCCCGATTCAAAGGGAAGGCAAGAGAGTAAAAGGGGAGGTGTGAAAGGGTAGGGATGACAAGCAGCGGAGAGAGGAGAGACTGACAGAGGGAGAGAGGAAAGACATGAATTATGAGCAGATGGATTTACGGGGAGGACACTCCAAAGAGAGAAAAACAATACTCCCACTCAGCGAGATCACAGTGTTCCTAGTTCTCATTAAAACTTAGCTTATGAGGCTGAGCGGCGGGAATAGATGGAGAGAGAGAGAGAGAGAGAGAGAGAGACAGAGAGAGAGAGAGAGAGAGAGAGACAGGAGTGGGTGGGGGGTCGTTCAGTGGGAGAAAGATGGAGATTTTATCCAACAACCCATTCGTTTGTTTCCTGAGAAAAGGACAAATGAATGCACCCTCCTGCGTGCATGTGTATTAATTACAGTGTGAAAGAGAGAGAAACAACAGAAGAGAGAGAGGTAAAGACAGCTGAGAGAGAGAGGGAGAGAGAAAGACGAGAGTGGGGAAGGAGGGGCAGAGAGATAGAGTTGAGGGAGGGAAAGGAGGGAGAAAGAGAAAGGAGAGAGGTGAGAAGAGAGAAATGGGAAGAGGGGAGAGATGAGTAAAGGGAGAGAGAGGAGGAGGAGGGGTTAGAGAGGAGAGATACACAGGGGGAAAGGGGAGAGCTATATAGATAGAGAAGAGGGAGAGAGAGAGAGAGAGAGAGAGAGAGAAAGAGAAAGAGAGAGGACAGAGATATAGAACTACTTACAAAACACACTACAAAACACACACCATAAGAAAAGGAGATATATGAGAGAGAGAAGAGAGGAGGGATGGAGCGATGGAGGGAGACAGAGGTGAGATGGGGTAAAGGGAGCGAGAGCATGAGAGTGAGAGAGAGAGAGAGAGAGAGAGAGAGAGAGAGAGAGAGAGAGAGAGAGAGAGAGAGAAAGAGCAGAGGTATCTGCAGCTGTGAGAGCCCAGGGGAGAGCAGTGCTGCTTCACATGGCTTCTCTCAGAGGCCAAACCCTCCGATGGGAACAGTAAATCTACAGCTGCTCCCTGTCTTGTTCCCTCTCTTTCGCTCTCACTCTCTTACAGAGATCACACACACACACACACACACACCTACACACACACACACACAGTACACAGTGTTTAGTTTTGATCCCAATATTGAAAGGAACCTGATTCCTCTTCACATACATGGGCATCTTTCTAAGTACAATGACAAAGAGAAGATTCTTAATTATCGCTATTAATTGAAAGGGCTATGTGGAGCGTTTTCTCATCAATAAATCATTACCACATTAATTTTGGGACCATAATTACCGCTTTACCATAATTACAAACGAGACCATTGCCGAGAAGATTGACAGCCTCTACCAGCCTCTACTCTGCATTTTACATAGTGGGTGATTACCAAATCCAAGAATGCCACGTCGCTACTCGTGACCTGAGAAAGTTCTTCCCAAGTTGTCTCGGAGTGAACAAACTTCTCATGAAAGCGAGCACAGGGATACAGTTTGAGATGGGCTGCGTGCTTGATGTCGCTCGCGCAATCAATTAAGATGCACAGCTGTTCATTTTCCCTGCTGTTTCAAATGGCTCTGCACTGTAGACTGCAGCGCTGCTCGGACGCGATGCCTCGTTCTCGCAATTAATCTCGGGGCTTCCCGTTTGTTCTCGTTGGCCAAGTAACCATCAAATGGCAGCTCGGCTGGCAAGACCTGTGTCCGTGCTCCGTCCTCCACTTCTTTTGTTTTGGAATCGTGCTCCGCCGGTTAGATATTGCATAAAATGCGTCATGGAGGACACAAGAACACATATGGAGCGAGAGCCTGTGTGCCACCGGGTCAGATTTCACAGGGGATCTGCTGGATGGCTTTACAGCACAAACAGAGATTGCTTTACAACACAAAGCAGGAAGAGAGCCGCTTGTCTTCCAGTGTAAACGCTAAGCTATAAAGCTTTCAGAGTTTCTCACAATGGCAGATGGTGGAATGAGTGAAAGGCTGATGGAAGAATCGCCCCGACATGTTTATCCTCTTCAGTAAAGCAAAAGAGAAAACAAACGGAGTGACACCAGGGACGGGGGACAAGGAGGCAACAGGGTTTATGGGAAACGAGGCGTTTGAGAAACACTGGTACTGGCGTGAGAGAGAGGCTGCCAGTCATCTCAACCACGGTCTCATTTGTTCACTGAAATTATACCAAGGTATCAGAATTAACTTGACAATGATATATTGATGTTGAAATGATTATGCTAAACGTGACGCCTTTAATTACTGTTGGTTGTTATTGGTAATGGAGAAAATGGTTCCCCTGACTGTGAAAGGTCAAAACTGTCTTTAAATCCCGTATTCAAATCTAAAAACCAGCATGTTGAAATCAGTGAAAATGTTACAACAAAAAAAATTGGATTGCATCACATCACATCTGTTATCCTCCAACACAGTTTGGATTTCTTCTCGATGAATGTATTAGACACTTGGCCCTGGCCTACCATAAGTCTAGTTAGAATTCCCCATCTGCCCTGCTCTCTCTCTCTGTCTCTGTGTCTATCTCTGTGTCTATCTCTGTATCTCTCTCTGTATCTCTCTCTCTCTCTCTCTCTCTCTCACACACACACCCACACACCCACACACACACACACACAGACACAGACAGACAGATATACACACACAGACACCTCTTGTCTGCCATTAATATGATCAGCGCAGAGTGGAGATGGGAGGTTGAGTAACATCTGCTCTAGGGAGTGGAATATCTCTGATCGTATCATAGCCTCTGCTCATTACTGCATTATAGTGACACACACACACACACACACACACAAACATCATATCACATCTTGTGCTCATTATCATAACATAGTGACAGCAGGCAACAGATCAGAAGTTGCAATAAAAGTACAGCCCAACACCTGGGGCTCACACACTTTATTACACACATTCACACATACATTTAATATTAAACGGTCACCTTTAGACACAACTTATGAGCTGTGTAATACGTGACAGAAATTGCACAGATTAACTTTCATACAGTATGCAAGAAACATGTCCAGTAATGGCCTTTTTATACAGCTGAAGGAGTTCATTGCAAATCATTATCGTATATATCCGTTTTGGAAAAAAATGTTATCTAAAGTTCATCACTATCTATTTCAAAAACACAGATGTTTACATCCTGTAAAATGTTAGTAGTTTATAAATAAAGGCTTCAAGATAGCCAACAGCCAACAGCTCCATAATATTCAGTGGTGAGTTGCATGCCAATCATTTTGTCAGTCTGACAGTCACTGTTTTCAAAAGGTGAATATTTTCATTTTGGAATGAAACTCTTCATTTGCTCTTACACACATACACACACATCTACAGACACCTGTTTACACGCACCCACACACACACACACACACACACACACACAGTACAGAGGGACCTGTGTCCTGTAGAGTTGTAGTGGTGCTGGTTGAGGTATTACTCTAGGTGATGTTTTAGACTGGCCCATTAGTCACTGGATAGAGCCCTTCACCTCAGGAGCAGAGAGGAAATTGCACATGCACGCACACACACGCACACACACACACACACACACACACACACACACACACAGACACACACCTCATGCAGATTGTTCAAACAAAAGCCAACAAACGTAGCAAATACACGGTTGCTGGTTTTTAGTAAAGAGCGAGAGGTAATAGGTGATTGAATGTGGACAATAGCTGGATGTGTGTGTGTTTGTGCGTGCGTGTGTGTGTGTGTGTGTGCGTGTGTGTCAGTCTGTCCTCAGTGTTTTATCAGTTTGCCTTTTTCCTTAACAGATCTGCATCAATAATTAAGTTTTTAATTACAGTACACACAGACAGCGAGACAAAGAGAGAGGAGGGTGGTGAAGGGGGCAGGCGGGATGCGTCAAAGTAATTGGATCTAGCCTCAGGCACTTCAGACACTTTCACTCTCCAGTCAACTACTTTTGACAATATTGAGCTTTCAGAAACATCCTCTCTCCCTCTCCCTCTCTTCTCTCTCTCTCTCTCTCTCTCTGGTAGAGGTAAACATTGACTCTGTTGACCCCTGTTGCAGTTACACAATTTTGAGGAGGAGTAAATATGCGATGCGTGTCCATGTCAGTGTGCATGTGTGTGTGTGTGTGTGTGTGTGTGTGTGTGTGTTTCCTGTAGATATCAGGTCTGGTTATACTCTGCAAAGCCTTTGATAAAGAGACCCCTCCTAACAGTGTGCAAGCACAGTACTCGTTAATAATGCATATTACACACACTCATTTATGGAGGCATGGATGCATGTACACACACGCACGCGCTTGTTTCATACACCTGTGGCTAGGTAAACTGCAGCCTTTAAAAGGTCATCTATCAAGCAGAGTCAGAGAACAGAGAGAGGGAGAGAGAGAGAGAGAGAGAGAGAGAGAGAGAGAGAGAGAGAGAGAGAGAGAGAGAGAGAGAGAGAGAGAAGATGAAAGTTTGAAAGTATAGTTGACAGCTAAGCGAAAACGGCTCAAGTGCCTTAGGCTATCTCCAATTATATTGACATCGAGAGAGTCACTCCCTAACTTATATCAAAGGCATCGAACAAGAAAGGAACTCCCAACTGCAGTGAAGAGTCTTTACCTTCATTCTGTCTGATAAACTTTACAGCCAAGTGCATTCATTTGACTTGGAAAATTGGTCAGCAAAGACAGAAAAAAAACACATGAACCAGAAATGAAATGTATGTGAGGGCTGACACCATCAAAAAGGTTCAACTGAAAGTGTATTGGGACTGTGTGCTTATTTCTAGTTCTGTTTTTATGTTTGTTGTTGTTTATTGCCATTGCTTCAACGTCGTTCATAACAGGGAGTCCAAGAGAGATTCAAAATGAAAACACCGAATCTGAGTTCAAGTGTTATTTTTTTCTTTCTCAGCTGCTGTTAGCATCCATCAGTCTATCCATCCATCAGTCCGTGCATCTATCATGTCCATGTATCTGTCCCTCTTCCCAATCATCCATTCATCCGCTTATCCTCCCATCCATACATCTTAGGACGGAGAATCCAATATCAGTGTGCCTTGAGGTTATCCGTAGAGAGAAGCGAGGATGAAACACAAAGAGGCAATAGAGAGTGGGAAGTGATCGATGTCGGCGGGTCGGACGGAGCGTCGCCACCAGACTATGTGAACAACCCGGCCCCCCCACCAACACAACCGGCTCTCTCCACTATCACATGGATACAGCTTCGGGGTCAATAGTCTCCCTCTTGCTGCTTACATGGCACCGGCACATGGAAAAATGATAAGAACACCAGGGTGTTTACTTTACATACACAAGACAGACACTTGGAGGGAGAGGTGTTTATGAACGTCCATAAATACTCCCTCTCCATTACTAATAAGACAACAATGGTGATACCTTATAAAGGCAGAGTAAGGGGTGCTGTGAACTGCCTTTGAATGTATAAAAACAGTTCAAACTCCTGCTATAGATGAGCGTCGCTGACCCAGTTCTGCTTAAAGGGGGGGCTGGGGGTGGGGGGTGGGGTGAGAGAGAGAGATAGATAGATAGAGAGAGAGAGAGAGAGAGAGAGAGAGAGAGAGAACCTCCCCAGGGTCAAAGCTCTCATTACCACATTGAACACTGCAGAAGAGAGATCTGAGTCCCCACTTTCTGCTCTTTTGTGTACGTTTCACCCACCATTGCGTTGCACTTGCACACATCATATAAATCGTCTCTGTAACATCTTTGTAGCTACGTAGCTCTCTTTTACACGTATCACCTCTCCACTGAAATATTAGCCTTCTACTGTAAAATGACCACAACTTTGCACATGATCTGTGCCACAAAACACAACAATCAGATAATAGCTTTCTGACTAGTCCTCTTGCAAATACAGAAACAGAATTTCTACACTCTTACAGTAGATGCCGCTGTATTATAGCAGTGCAGCACTTTAAAAACTACAGTTCAATACTGTATTTGTTAATTACTTAGTTCATTAATCAGTTAGTTACTTTAGCTTTCATCGCATGGTGAGTAGATTTTGGACTGGAATTTTGGACAGGAATATTTTACAACATATTTTAAGCTTGCTGTAATTTTTACAATGGTCATTACACAGTAGTACTGTTACCTGGGGCACATGACATCACACTGCACAGAAACCTCTGGTGAACTGCCCCTGAGTCGTCATCATTAACAAGACACTGACATATTGGTAAGACTACGTCAACTTACATTTTAATGTTCTTAATATTCGGCTAACTTTAGCATTTAGCATTTTTTAACCACTGTATGACATTGTGCATTTAGCTAAAAGGTTAGCTAGCAAGTGTTTTGACTTCAACAAGCACCTAATGTTTGTTCTCCCTTGTAGGAAACCAGAAATTCTATGGAGGAGCATTTTTGCCAGATGGTCACTGGATCTTTTCGAAGTTTCTCCAGTTAACTTGCCAGGTTTTAACTAACCCATATGCTGTTTTTGGGGTTTACAGTGATCTCAATGGTCAACATCTGAATAGTATTGAAAATTTTGAAACTAACAAACACTTTATCCGTGCTCTTCCGAATGTGGTATTGGGATTCAGTATCATCTGTCTCTGGGCAGAGCGACCACTCACTGCTGTTTAGGATGAAGTTTTTTAAATTTCAATGTTTTCCTTCCTGTGGGTGGAGAAGTTCCCCTGCCAGTGACCATACCCGACAAATTTATGGTGTCTCAACAAGGGCATTCTTTTCTGCTCCAGCCCTAGTTTGCAATTTAGACCGATAAGACAGATGTATCTTTATATAAAAATCTTAACCAGTGCGGATTTAAAACCATAAACATAAAAAAGTAAAGTGACGGTTGTTTCCTCCAAGTGGGGTGAGTCTTACCTCCAGGGCGGCAGACCTCTTTCGCAGCAGCTGTTCAATGTTCCTGGCTGCTCTGGCCACCAGCTCTTCTGCATCGTTTGGCTCCACAGTGTACAGGTTCCGGTTCCTCAGAAAAATCTAGACAGAAACAGGGTGTAGTGGTTGTATATGTCAACACATAAAATTGGCAAATTAATAAATCCAAAAGTTTCAGATCTGTACCTTTATTCAGTTTAAAGTTCACTGAAAGGTCAAATGGAATTTTGTTTGAAAAAGAAGAATGACATAATTTCAGAAACATACAAAGGCTAAATGCAATATAAAAACAAGAGGAAAAGTGCAGCTTCCCTTATGCACTGTGCTTGGAATATTTTGGGTTTCCAGAGTGCTAAATTTGGAATATCTTCTCTGATTGGTTGTTTATGTACGTGTGTGCAACATTTGGCTGTTTATACCTGAGTGAGGCTCTTCCCAGCACTGGCCGTGTCTGCCAGGGTGACCAGCTCTCTCTGCATCTGATCCACCCATTCTTTAATCCTATTGGGCAAAAGAATGCAGACAACCAATCATAAAACTCCGATCTGACCAGTTTGGAAGAGAACACAGACACTGCACAGCGCAATTAAACTGTCAATCAAGTTATGTAACAACTAGCATCTAACAAGTTCAATCATGCCGTGTCCAGTCGCACGGCGGCAAAACAAACAAAGCCTCTGATAGGTCAAGCACAATGTCAACCAATCAAACCCGAATCTCCGGGAACAAATACAATGTCACCCAATCAAACACGTGTCACTGGGTTCGATCGCAGTGTCAGCCAATAAGATTACTTTCTAGGAGTTCAAACATGAAGTCATCCAATCAGCTAAGTGTCACCAGGTGTGGCTGGCGACAGTGATGCGAGTGGACAGGTCCTGTGTGGAGAGAGGTGGGAGGTGGCCAGGACCAAGGTGCTCCTCTCCATATCAAAGAGCTCCAGGTTAGTCATCAGGTCCGGCCTCCTGGTAGCACTCCTGACACCTGAATGAAACACGCCTCTCATCCTCCTCCTCCAATCGTCTTGTCAAAGCACAACGAGCTCTCGGCTTGCATGATAATACATTGACATAGTCTTTGTATCGCTCTGTGTCACCTGAACACATCGTCCGTGGATGGAGATGTTTGAGAGGAGAATGATAATCGTATAAGGTACACAGCAATAAGTGCCACGGTGGCTTGTTAGAATAATTGGACCCATCTAGAGATGCACCAGGTATGAGAGGCGTGCAGAAGCAAAATACTTGTGTGCATGTGGATGCATAAATTCACCCAAATGCGCATACATGCAGGCACGCGTGCAAACACACACACACGCACACACACACATGCACACACACACACACACACACAAACACACTGACACAGTGCCATTAATATTGTATGAGACTAGTAGGGGGTTGGGGTGGGATACAGATGCTCTCATTGCCATGCATTCACACTCACACAGACCCAGCCGCGAGACTCCCCAATGGCTAAGAGATATATTCCACTCACATACACACACTGGAATGAACACACACTAACAGACACACACAGACACACACAGACCTACAAACTGTTCCAAAAAAGTGTCATTTACAGCAGCTATGCACATAGGCTCCAAGCGTAATGAGTGTAAGTGTAAGTTATGCGTGCAAGACATCTACTCTCAATATGGCTGAGGGAGGTGGGAAGATGCAAGCAAAGAGAGAGGCACAGAAGATCAAGAAACCAGAAAAGAAATGGGAAGGGTGCATCAGGGAGGGAAGAAAATCCATAGTGGATGGGGAAATTCGGAGTAAGTACATGCTTGTGGAGAAAAAATGAGACAATTTGCAATAGAGGAAATAGCAGCAGGGATTTCACAGTGTGAAATTGTTAAGGGAAAGTGAGGGTAGGTGGAGGTATTAGAGCAGGGTCAGCCATAATTCGGCTGCTATCCCTTAATTCCCCTGGCCAGATGGCTAAGGGGCTGTGGACAACACTGCTGACTGAGGCTTTGCAGAGCCTTATGGCCGTCTGAAGGAAAACCAACACAGAAGTCCAGCTCCTGTACTGTGTGTCGCTGTGAATTAGAGCCACCAAACGGCATTGTTTGGAAAAATCAATCTTTTTAACTGTCAGAAGGTGCACTGGGACCAGTGGTGCTAGATGACCATGACCTGGCAACCAGCTGATTGGCAACCAATTTGAGCGGCGTGAGTTTTGTTTTACAGTATCCTATGCTACAACATTTGAGAGAGAAAATATGCTGAAATGTCTGCTGACTAGTGGGGGATACATGCATTATGGTGAAATTTTATGTTGACTACAACTGTATATGATGTCTCTATAAAAATATGTGTTGAGAAACTGCAACATAATAAATGTCCAAACAATCAGTTTATAGAACCTGCTTTTCCCTGCCTCATACCTAGACTAAGAAATATTGCCAAGGGGACACAACTGGAATGACGCCACACCTCTCCTTTTGGTCTCCACTCCTCTTTTCCAGTCCAGTTTGCTTTCCTCTCTCCCTCTCTCCTCCAATCCTCCCCTCTCCTCTCCTCTCCTCACTTCTGTCCTATTCTCCATAGACAAACAGCAGACTGAATGCAAGGTATTTCAGCAGACCTTGGATGCCTAAGCTCTAAAACCCTGAAGCATTCGCCAGCCAATTGTGTGTATGTGTGTGTGTGTGTGTGTGTGTGTGTGTGTGTGTGTGTGCATGTGCGCATATTTCCAGGGACTTGATATTCAGAGAAGCAAAGGTCTTCCTCTCCAGAGTTTAGCTTCTATGCAATCTACTGCTACCACTGTAAATCTGTATCTCTACAACAAAAACCCTCAGGTGCCGACAAACTGATAAGACAGCCCAGACTGTGTGTGTGTGAGTGTGTGTGTGTGTGTGTGTGTGCTTGTGCATGTTCACGTTCATGTGCATGACATAGACTTTACTCTACACTACTTTTTTTCCAAAATCTCTCTAGAGCACTTTGTCAAAGGCTAAACAGCAGTGTCTGATCTGCTGAATAGCTCAGTCAGATTCTTACTTGATGTTGAATGCCTTGTAGGTGTCTTTGGTTTGGTGTGTGTGTGTGAGTGTGAGAGAGAGAAAGAGAGAGACAGGAGAGAGAGAGAGAGAGAGAGAGAGAGAGAGAGAGAGAGAGAGAGAGAGAGAGTCCATCCTGGTCACATCTCATTCTGTAGATCAAGTACTGCAGATGTTTGGTTCAGCACTGCCCACATTGCCTGTTACCTCACATGGACAAACAGGAAAATCTAGAAGTGGGCAGCTCCTAGTTGTGAATGTGTGAAACCTCCTTCTGTGACTGACAGATTACTTTATTTCAATGTCATGCACTCCACAGTAGGTGCCCAGCCCACATGGGCTTGCAAGACACATTCATACATCATGCTGAAGTTTGGGCTTGACAAACATTTTCCAAAAAACCCTCAGATATCTGTAGATAGCTGCCATTTACCCAGGCTTTAAACACAGCATTCCAAATAGAATCGACCTTTTCTGAAGCATATCTTAAGTCTTTCATAGTCAAATTGCTCATCATTAAATCATGCATTCTCAACCACACCTTGAGGTCCCAACCTAGTTTAATGGCAAAGCTTCATAAATGCCATGACATTAGGTGGCGGCTGCTCTCAGTCTGTCATGGTTAATCCATGTGAAGCCAGAACACTTCATGCAAAAGAGACCAAAATATCTCAGTTTTTGCTCTCAAATAGAAATTGTAGTAGAATAGAAACAGAATGCAAATAGAAATTACCAGGTGAGGTACAGTGATGCTCATTATGTTATTGCTGCCACCAGTAAAATGTTAAGTCAAGCTATAGGTAATAATGGTTAAAATAACATGGGGACTCAGAGATGTCTAAACAGTGATAAAGTCATTGTTGTTGAGCTGAGGCAGCAAAATTTTTCTGCTCTGGTTGTTGAGCTGTGATTACCGTAGCCTCTGGTACAGCACTGGATAATTAAACACACACACACACACACATACAGACACACACACACACACACACACACAAACACAAACACACACATACAAATGGCAACTGGGTCAGACACTGCCCTACATTGTTTTTCACAGACAGGAAGAGCAAACGAGAGCAAGAGAGAAAGAGATAGAGACAGAGAGAAAGACAGAAAGAGACATGAGAGAGAGATGAGAGAGAGAGAGAGAGAGAGAGAGAGAGAGAGAGAGAGAGAGAGAGAGAGAGAGAGAGAGAGAGAGAGAGAGAGAGAGAGAGAGAGAGATGTTGTGGTACCATCACTTCGGAGCCAGAGAGAGAGTAATGAGTTGACCCACAGTGTGTATCTCAGTGGACGGCTGTGTTGAACTACAGTCTAATTACACATCATTACAGAGGCAAAGAGAAGCAGTCTGGATGCTGACATCCTAGCGCAATGTGGCATCAAAGCACCAACAGTAATGCACCAAAACAACCCGCTGTGCGCTGCACATACTCTGTAGCCTATACACCAACACCCAAGCGGCCAACTCAGTCCTTCTTCAGCCTGGCCCAGTTACTAAAACAGAGAAGTGGCTTGATATGCAGTGAAAGGCTTTTGGTCCAAGTTCTGACCGGCCCAGCTTCCTATGTCAGCCTTAAACCAATAATCACCCTAAGTTTGCAATTCATGTTGGCTTGCTGGAGATCTATGGTGAAAATAGATCTCTGGTTCGACTGCGTAATTTTCAGAAACATTTCTGGCTTCAACCAACATGAGCCCATGGCTATATGCTCAAAAGATTCCTCTTATGATATGAGATCTGACTTTCAAGAAAGCTTGTGTCTGTAGATTATACTTTTTATTCACTTTAAATTGTTCCTCAAAACATCCGCAGTAGTGTTAAAGTTTTTGGACTGTAATTGGGCTAGAATTTCACTGAATGAAAGCAGAGAGCACAAGAGTTTTCAAAAATGAATTCAATGGAACACATATCAAAACAGGTAAATGTATAAGTCAAATACAACTTCATATTTTCCATCCATCCATTCTGAGAAACTATTACTAACCAAACTAGGATAAACGCACATGCAAAGTTTATCTAAAATTAAAGTGTCTATAATGCATGGCTTTCTCTGTGTTGCATCCAATTACCGTAGATCCCCAGAGTAATACTGGAACAACAGAGGTTTAGGTTCATAAGCAGAAATGAAAGCAGCAGATTACAGATGGCTTCCAAAATGAATATCTACCTTTATAAGATGATTTTTTTTGCTACACAGTTTGGAAATTTACTTTCAAAATGTAATTGGTTGTAGATGATTGATTCTCCTGCTTATAATCCTGAGCATAATCAGTAGTATAATCAACTGGATCAGTGTTATCCATTAAAATGAACTCAATGATGTATCTAGTTAATTTCTTTTGGCTCACTTTCTGTTTGTTCCAATATATATACTGTGCTGTGAATAATATCATCATTACCGTCATCTAAAGCCATGAGTGAACATAATTTCAGGTGGTGAAAATGATCTGTCAATAAACTCACAATCGAAATGCTTTTTCCCCTCAGACATATTTCAAATGTGTTTAAGCACCCCTCTGTCTAGTTGTATGTCTCACTCACTGTCTTTGCATTTTATGATTTTATGTGACAGCATGTTTAGGAAGCCGAATGTGTCAGCAAGCACGGGGTAACACTGTATCCATGTGTCTCCACACCAATTGTAAATTGACAAATTTCTGTGCAGTTATTGTATTTGGAAAATGACATACAACCAATTATGATTTTGATACACATTCTGGTTTCACAGTCATAATGAGAATATGTTAAAATTTGACCTGGACAAAGCAAGTTCCTGTAGTACAAAGTAAGGATCCCTATGGAAATCTATTACATTCTGTTTTCTGTAGGAGGTTAACATCGTGTTGAACATTTCCAACATAAACTGGAATGGTTGTCCAGTGATCTGTTACAATGCTTTCTAACTGAGGAGACTGGCTACCTGGTTCAAATTCTACACCAGTCTACAGCATACAATATCTCCAGCCACTTCAGCTGTCTGCATCACTGCCATTGATCAAAACGTCATATCCTCCAAAGGTCTGATGACTATGAACTGACAATATATTGGTTTTGAATAGGATCCATGGACATATGGTCATGACACTTACACGACATATAAAGGACTACGCAAACTTTCAATTTAATTAAAAACAAACAAATAAAGAAAGGACTCACAAGGTTTTTAAATGCAATAACATATAATAATAATAATAATAATAATAATAATAATAATAATAATAATAATAATAAGCTGTTGGGCAACAGAATAAACTGTGAATAGACATTTGTCTGGTTATCTGCATTAATGCTGCAGGGTTGTTCTGAATTAGCAGGAGGTCTTCAGGTGAACAATACAAACATCTTATCGTAGCATTTATCTGCAGGATTTTAGGAGGACTGCGGAGTGTCCTATATATGCAAAATGTAGAAGGACTGATGCTTGTGCAAACAGACAAGGGTAGTTTGACATTCTTTGTTCTGGACAGCACATAATTATAATATAATCGATTGTATATAAGGATATTCACAGCAAATCACAGCAATACTATAGGTTCATATAGAAATATCAGAGTGGATAAAAAAAAAAAATACCATAAAGTAATAAGCTCTCTATAAACTTACTATTTAGAAGGCCTACCAGACAAACTATAGCCTAAGTCTTTGAGCTTATAGTGATGCTTATAGGAATGTTAGTTAGTTTTTGTTAGAATATCCGTTTTGCTGGAAGGGACAGGACCAGTTTTATTATTATTACACTTTAAGCACATAATAGCAGTGCACATTGCATGGCTATTAGTCTACCAAGCCGCCGTAACTCTTTTCAACAAGTTCACAGAAGAGCTGTCACGGCGCCCCGTGGCCACCGTCACCAATCTACCGGCGAGTAGTAACTGCTGATTAGGCTAACCAAAATGAATCACTGCCTGGAGGCAAGCACGCCCTGGGAAGGCTTAAATATTGCCCACCGCCAAACAAGATGACCATCCGTGATTGAATGAAACGACCAGCCCTCCCCATTCACACACACCCAAGCGCGCACGTACTGTTTCGTCTACATCGTGCATTGTGCATAAATGTGGGCTTTTACTTGTCTCCAAACAGCGAGCACTTGTAAGCAGGAGTCTGCAAACCTGAACATGTGCTCGAAATAGGATTACGGGCTACTTACATGAGCTGTGTCGGAAACTGCGATGCCAGAGACCCGTCCTGCCATAGCAGGACCAGAACCACCAAGGCTCGCACCCTGCAGGTATCCATTGTCAAAGGGGGGAAATTCCCCGACGTGCGTCGACACCGAATGCGCTCCGCTCCGCTCCCCTTCGCTGCCGATGAATGGGAGCGGTGGGCAGAAGCAGAGTGAGTAGCGGTGTGTCGCGCTCTCAGAGATTAACCAACCCTGACACCTCTAATCTGATCAGCCGGCCATCCAGAGCTCTAACAGGTACTGAGGCTTGATGTTTCAGGCCGTCTCTTTCTCTCTCTCTCTCTCTCTCTCTCTCTCTCTCTCTCTCTCTTTCTCTCTCTCTCTCTCTCTCTCTCTCTCTCTCTCTCTCTCTCTCTCTCTCTCTCTCTCTCTCTCTCCCCTGTTGTCTCTCCCTCCCCCTGCTTTCCTCTCTCGCCCTCACGAAAAATCACTGTAATATTCCAATATTAGTCTATTCCTATAGGGTCTTACAATGTGTCTGTACTCAATAGTGAGTTTATAGTAGCTATAACTGTAATATTGTATAATAAACTGATATTTCTGTAATCTGCCTATAGAAACTGATATATAGTATCAGTGCAAAATGTATTACAGTATTTACTGTTCTTTTTCTCGAGGTGTATTCCATATTGGGAGCTACAAGATGTTTTTCACCTCCCCATTATAAAGAAACACCTGCTAAAGGGAGGGTCTGACCACAGGTAACAGACACACAAGCACACGCACACTGAATACAGATGCAAGTCTGGCTCTGCCTACAGTAGCTATGACCCTAGAGTGAAGGGAAAATTTACTGGCTTTGATGGCACCGTCTTTGTCAATCACTATCAATCGTCCCGGCAGGGTGAGTGACAGCAAGCAGAGAAACTGTCCCACAGTGGGAGCTGCTGCTAGAGTGATAGACATATTGATTTCACACGTTCAACGGAGAATGTACAGTCTTATGAGATAGAGGAAAGTGATCGGCCTACAGTAAAAATCCAATCACTCTCAGTGCCATCAATCATACCTGTTTTACAAGATTGAATTTGTTGCCACCTGCTGTGCATGTTACAGCGAAGAATATAATCTGCAAACTCCTGCACCACAACAGGAATAAAATTATGGCAAGAGTTCATGTCATCATTTGCACTTTGAAAGAGCATCAGCAGTTTGATTGAATAACAAGGCAATGGAGGGCATAAACCTACTATCTCCTTCTCTGTGTGTGTGTGTGTGTGTGTGTGTGTGTGTGTGTAATTCAGGCCTGGAGGGAGGGCAGGGCAGCACAAGCGGGATGCTTGGGGATTTGGTTATCAATCGTTGCCTGGCAACCACACACCATCTCTCCTGTCCTCTCACCCTTCCCTCCTCCTTTTCCCCCTCTGTCTTTGTTTCTCTCATCCCCACCTCTTGCCCTGCTCTCACTGTTGCTCTCTCCCCCTCGATTTCTCCTCTATTCTCATCCCTTCACTCCCTGTCACATCACCTCTCATATACCTTCCCATCATTCTCCCTCTCTCTCTCTCTCTTTCTGTCTCTGTCTCTCCTCCCTTCTCACACTCATTCCTCACCAGAAAGGGAACAGATGCACCTCAGTGATGTGAGGGAGAAAAAGAAGTGAAAGGTGAGGACTGGAGTGAGGAGTAGAGGAACATAATAGAAAAGTGGAGTGTTGAGAAGATGGAGGGACAGAGGCCTCCTCAGTAGATAATACCATTCGGTACTTTCTCATTAAATGGGAACATCTCACACTAAAGCCTGGACAGGAGGAGGTGTCAGACTAATGTCTGGACTGCTACACTCCAACAATAACACCTCGCTTCACACAGTTAAGGTACTGGAGATTAATAAAAGACCAGAATAAAAAGACAGACATCTCTGTCTGATGCCCAAGACACTTGACAATACCAGTACTTTCAATGCAGCCTTTATAATTACACATTACAAACCGTAGAAAGATTAATTTCATATAAATAATGTAATACATTTTATGTAAGATTAGCTGCCTTGGAATATCCTGTCTTTCTGCATGTTTGAACTCTACAAAATTTAATTTAATAATAAGCACATGATACCACTTATTTTTTATACCAGTGTATCAATAGGCCTAATCTTTATAGCTCAGAATACATAACCACCTGCAGACATGGATATGTATGACAATCATCTTGAAAGTAATAATGTATGGAAGCACTATTGGTTTAAGATAAGTTATAATAGTAAACCTTGAGGTTATTTGATAGAACATACTGCCATCTGGAGGTCACACATTGAAATCACAAGAATAGGTCACAGTCATGGAGTGACTGAGGGTTATTAGTAAAGTACATTTTAATATTAAACTATTTGCTATATAATCTTCAAAATGTTTTCTCAACATCTTTGTTTGTTGTATTCTTATCCTAATCTTTCAATTTACCAGTTTCCCCGCAGGGATCATTAAAGTTTTATCTTACATTATTTTTCTTAAATAAATAATTAATAATTCATTTCACACAAATGCTACAACACAAAAAAAGTGAAATCCCCAACACCCAACTCAACATAATAGGCTTACAAACTACCTACAGTTTACCAAAATGCTATACTGAATAATTTTCTGTTCCAAATTCATGTCTGCTTGTTTTAAGTCTTTCTGTTATTTAAGTAGTAATGAGCACCAAAGAAGGTGTCTGCATCCTACAATTAAGAAAATACTCAGACAAATAAGAAGCAGAAATGAAGTATCCTTTATTGATCCACCCCACACTCACTGCAACCCTAACCCTGTCTTCAAAAGGTGAGAAATAGCAGAGTGCTAGTTACAAGCTTGCCAGTGGGAGTGTAGGATTGAATAATGCGGTGTTTCACTAGCTGGACTGATGTTGATATAAAAACTGTTTTTTATTTAATTTGTTATGGTTGAAGCAAAACAAAGGACAGCTCTAATTCAAGCAAAAGGAAACCTTGATTTGATGGTGTCTTTCAAAGTAAAATTTAGTAGACCAACAATATAAAATTAGAGATGAGTAAGTTTATCCAATTGATGAACTTTTGTGAATGCAACATTCTGTTGTATACTTATACTCAAATACTTATTTATTCCTTCATGGTTTTTTAAAACACTTTTATTTTGAATGCTTTTATTTTGAAGGCTAAGTAGTCTACCTTCCGGCATTCTAGGCACACTGGTTGGCTTGACGCAGCTCGTGTGTAATGATGTTTTTTGGTGCAGAAAAAGTTACTTTGAGGTCGTACATTAGAGCGCAGATTCTTGTTAAACCGTACGCCAAACCAAGAGTACGAATTTCCACATGGATGGTTTTACTAATGTTTATTTTTATTTTTATTTTTTTTCGCTGTCTTATTTTTTTATGTGGTGGATATATTTAGCCTGAGATGGGACAGTAACGTGAGGGGATGGACCCAGCGCTTGTCGTCAGTTGTTTGGGTCAGTCACTGCTGACAGGACCACAGGAGGGGAGCAAGACATTGTGCTGAGCTTATGTAAGTCACAAACATCTTTATCGTCAAATGTTAGAATTTTATTTTCCTTCATGTTTTTTCAACTTTTTAAGTTCAATGTAGGCCTATTCTACTAGCATACACCTGGAAAGTTAGTCGCTAGTTTCCTATGTGTGTTGTGTGTGTATTTGACGTTAGCTTAGCTACATAAAGATGCTAGCACTGGCTAACGAACTTTATGCTACCATGGTATAAAGTTATTATATTGTAGCAAAACACCTGAGAACTTGCATGTTATAATATACATTAACAGAAAATATTGACACACCTGTGTCCTAAATTTGAATAAACAAAAAAATAAGTTTCACAATCTACAAAATACCTGAGATATGGTATTAATTTCATGGTTTATGATGCCTCTGAAAAACAGCACTTGTTAGGGCTTTTCACGCAGCACACGTTTCCTTGAATTATGTTAACCATGGCTAACAGTTATAGCTTAATTCCTTTCACACACAGACTTTTAACTAACTCTTAGGGCTAATGATTCACACAGCGTTCTTCTTAGCACAGGGCTTACATGTCCGAAGGTCCATATGTGACCTATGTTTATGAATGACACGTGACCGGGCTACTGTTATGTGCTCCTCCACAGCCTACTAACTAGCAACAATTATGTTACCATTATTGGGGCGTTATGCAAAAACTGTTAAAATACATCAGAGAGAAAAGCAGAGAGCGGATATTTTGAAAAGAAAACAGAGCCTTAGTTACCATATCAACAGTGGCAAGCCTCCGAGATCATGTCTCTGATGACACTTTTTTATTGCAGGAGGTCCCGTCCAGTCTATCTTGGACGGACTTTCCTGTCCATCAACTTAAAAATAACACTCTGTCTGTGACCAGTTAGATCTCTTTCACGGTTTCTTTTCCTTTCATTCTTTTTTTTCCCCCTCCGTTTGCTTGTGACTGCTGTGTCATAATAGCATAATGATCTGTGATAATGAAATCACTTGAGCACAGTAATACCACACAGCGTTGCTTAGCAATGTTGTGAAGGAGAAAATATTTGATTGGACAACACAAAGGGACACAAGGGAAGTCTTCTAACCCTTTTCACACAGCCAACAGATAACCCTGTTTTTAAACGGATAACCCTGGAAAGTTGGAGATAACCCTGCTGCGGAGCAGGGCCAGCTAGCCCTGGGCTGAAGTCGGGGTTATCCCACTTTGCAATTTTCCTGTGTGAAATGTTCGTTAGCCCAGGGCTAAAGCTCAAGTTAACCCAGGGCTAAGGAAGTGCTAAGTGCTGTGTGAAAAGCCTTATATTCCTTGTTATCATACATTCTTTGAAATAAAACGTTACAAAATACAGAACAAAATCAAACTCGCTCCAGCATGTGGAATATAAGCTCTTCTTAATATTTATTCTTTAGACTCAGGGGAAACAGCCGATTTTTACAGCACAATTTGCATAATATCTCAACACATCCTGTGTACAACCACAAAACCATAACATTAGATTCTTTGTTTTTACACTGAGTGAAAAACAAGACAATTTTACAAGCATATTTCTATACAGTCAGCATACAGATAAATCTATACATATTCTGTCTCTTTTTAAACATAATCTGGAAGCAAAATATACTGACAAACCATCAACAAAACATGCAACATCCAAAACAGAAAGTCTCAGACAACTATTGAAGTTGAATAGATTTTTTTTCCCTTTGTGTTGTTTCAGCCATTTACTCGACATGGTTGCACAGATAGTCATTGGTTGACAGCACACAGTTTGATTACACAGTCAACTCCCCTTATACAACTATAGACACGCATTGCTGTACAATTATAGTGTTATGTCTTTTGTGTTTTTTTTTTGACACTCACATGCTCAAACCTCAGACAATATAAACATTCAATCTTTGTAGAAAATAAACACTGTATGTACACAGATCAAATGACTTGAGTCACATTCACACCCCTCAGAACAACAACAAATGGATGGTTTCACAATTACAAGCAACAACTGATCGGAACAAACAGTATTGAGCTTGAGGGAAGTCTAATGAAACACGAGGGGTTAAACAGTCATGACTGAGCATTGAAAGAAGAATGTCTTATTTACTGTATTTTGTACACAGAGTGTTAGGCTAAGTGTTAATTATGAGTATGGTGTAGTAAGAGTGATTTCTCCTCAGATTGTGCATTGTGTTTAGGAACCCCAAAGTGTCTGCTTGTTTTTCTTTTGCCACATAGATACAAAATGCACACTACAGTATTTTCTGCCACCACATACATCGTGATTCAATTCATTTCAACATAGAAACACAAACACCTGAACTTGCATGTCATGACACTTAAAACGAGACAAGAAAATAAACAATGTAATACTAAAGTGCACAAGCTTCATGTACATGTTAACAGCTGTTAACATCAATATATTTTAAAATCAGTAAAAAAATCAATATATTTCATATTTTCCTTCAATGATGTACAAATTAAAATTATTTTTTTTCTATAAGATACATATTTTCAGACCATATGCTCACAGATATAACATTTAATTCAGAAAAAAATGCATTCAAACACATCTATGTTGCATAGAATTACCTCAAAAGAACCAATGAGTTTGTAATAAAAAAAAATCAAGGTTGGCACAACAAAATCATTTTTCTGTAATATCAACCACGTTCCCTTCCTTATTACTCTTTTTTTCTTTGCTTTGTGACATCTTGACTCAAAGTCTGTGTTTGTTGTTTTCTCTATTTGCTTGAATTCTAAAAAAATTGCATCAGCCCTGTGATATCCCTAAATACATTGACAGTAGATCTGAGGGTCACCTGATAGTGTTGTTCTCATACTGTAGATATGGTGGCAAAACACATTACTAGATGAATACATGGGTGGCCCGCTCCATTAGTACTGAGCCCCGTATGCACTGAAGTGTTGCTCTGTCCTCTATCGAAGAATATGACTGAAGCCCGGTGGGCCTGAGTGCTTTGGTCACAGGCAGTGAAAGAGGCTGGTTCACTGTGTTGCAACAGGAGTCACTGACACAGAACAGCATAGTGAGCTTACAGCATTCAGCCAGCTTCACACCAGAATCTGATGGACATGTGACTGATGACAACAATTGCCGTTTGATTAGTTTGTCTTCTTTTTTCTTCATTTTTTAAATTCTTTTTGAGATAAAACACAGACCAGGGGTGGCAACGCTAACACACACAGAAAACAGAGTGCCGTGTACTGAGGTAAAGACAGTTAAAGATCTACCTGTGGTTTTGACACAACTGATGTGAATTACATACCCATTCCAAACCAGAATGTGTAATTACATGATCGGCTACACAGAAAGAAATATTAACATACTCTGAACAACTACATCAGTCTTAAAGTAAAATGTTTTACAAACAACACAAATATGATTAACTCTTGTCACCCTCTACAGTTGGCTTTTAACATTCAGCACAGCATGTGCTTTGGGCTGATGAGAATCTGCTTTAGAGCACAAAAGACCGTTCATTTTATTGTAATTCTAACCTGCTTTACAACTTAGCATACCAATGAGATAGCAATTTGTCACAAGGAACCTGACCTTTAAAATTTAAACCTATCAAAGCCCTGTAGAACATCTAGTGGTGTAAAACTGTGATCAGAGGACCGAAGGAGCTACTTCCCATGAACATCCTTAAACTCCCATAGGTCCACATTCACATAACAGCTAAAAAGACTGCATAACACCCTAGACAAAAGTAGCCTACTGGATTGTCAGTGCGCCACCCACAGCCTCAACCTAAAAGAGAATATTTGTCTATATTTTATGATATATAATCTTGTGAGAGACAGTGACTGTTTAAGAGGACAGCTCTTAAATATATTGTTTAGATATACTCTGCATCTGATATCTCTGTATCTTATATAAATATCACACTGTACAGTGTGATTCTCTGATATGGTCTATAATCTGCCTGTGTGATATCTACAATCTGAGTACTGTACATTTTATCTTCATCCCATAGCCAAAGTCAACTTTCTGACTCTGTTCGACATAGGCTCTCTTTTTTACATGAAACTGAAAGAGTATCATACAAAAGACACATAAAGACATTTTGCATTCCTTCAGCATCGAATATTTCAAGACCACTGATCGACAAGTCCACATACATCACAATCATAATTTGGGAATTACAACAATGATTCTCATATGAAGAAAGCACGTTAATTTAATAGATTCATGACTCTGTGATCAAATCCAGCTTTGTATCTTCCCTTCTGAGGACACAGGTATGTTAGCCCAGTGGCACAGCACCAAAAAAAAAATCTTATGTGGATCATAAAAGGGGAACTATGGTGAGAGGGACATCACTGCTCTCAAAGCCATATTGCTGCTGAGTGTGTTTCAGTGCCTGCTGTGGTGTTTGCATGTTTGCATACTACAAGCAAAGTCCACAGCCAGCAGAGACTAGACATGGGGAGAGGTGGACGTGTGCTGGCAGTGTCAGACTGATCAGGATACAGTTGTTATGATACTAGAACATAATTCCCTCCTTCTGAACATATAAACTGAGGAAGTAAACTACATGGATCTCCAGTCACGTCCTCTTTGTTACTCCTATCCACCATTTCCTAGATGTTTTTCTCTAATTTTATGATCTCTGAACAAGAACAGTCTGGCTTCACCTTTTGTTGACCCCTGGTGACCACAGCTGCTCAGGGGTTGGTCAGAGTGGAGCTGACCAGCAGTTTGTGCCAGCTGACCACTCTCTTCCTCATGTCCACCTTGTCCAGCCAGATGTAGGCTTCCCCTATCAGAGTCTTCTTCATGAACTTCCCTCCATTGGACACCAAGAACAACTGGAAATACATAGACAGATAAGCAGATTAGTCAGTCATTGCTTATTCTGTTGTTGTCCGATTGTCAGTTCAAGTATTCACGTGTTGCCAGTTCATGCACCCATGGATCTATCTATCTATCTATCTATCTATCTATCTATCTATCTATCTATCTATCTATCTATCTATCTATCTGTCTACAGAGAAAAGGGAAAATTAAGTTATTCAGTAGTCAATCACAGTATAAATAAATTGGGAAATAGATAAATTAATGAATCAATCAATCAATAAATGAATTCCTAACTTAGAAGAAGAAAATATGTTTATCTACAAATACAAATTAAATATATCTTTTATTCATATATTTTATTCACATATATACATATATATATACTTCTAATAATATTATAATTATCTCTCTCTCTCTCTCTCTCTCTCTCTCTCTATATATATATATATATATATATATATATATATATATATAATTTGAAAAATGGGAAATGACAAAATATATATATATATATTTTGTCATTTCCCATTTTCCAAATTTTCAGCCATTAACTCCATGTGAAAAAGCATGTGAGGCGAGGCGTTACTTTAAGCTGTTTGCCAGACGTGACAAGTCTCCATTATTTGCCTGTACTGAGCCATCACTCGTACCTGTGCTAGTTAGCTAGTTTGCTAGTTTCATATTAAACAATGTAAACTGTGAGAGAGCAAGGCAAAGGCAATTAATTTAAGCACTCAAACATTAATCAGCCATTTGTGAGTCAGGCACTATGGGTACAACCCACAAGGGGTTTGATTGGCACACCCTCATGAGCATATATTAGAGGTAAATTAATTAAATCAAACTGGAGCAATAAAATAAATAAACCACAAATTAATCCATGAATAAAAAACAAAAAATAACAATTGACATTTTATTTATTTATTCTTCAGCTTCTTTATGCATTCATCTATTTATTCATTTATTTATTTTTTTGTTTGTGCTTTAAGTGCAATTATTCGTGAATTTATTCATTTACTTCCCCTTTTCCCTGTGCTTTTGTTGATTTAATTTGCTTATTCATTTATTTACCCTTTTCCCTGTGCATTTACTAATTTATGCATTTATTGATATGGCAGACTTGGCCTTGGTGGTGTAGCAATTATGGCCTTTCAGAGTTTGAAATGAAAACAGAACAGAGTGCCAAAATACATCATCCCTCCAAGTTTTGTCAAAATTGGACCAGTGGTGTCTGACATATCACATTTGATTTGAAATTTTTCATCTGTGCTTTCATCTGGCCAGTCGGTGTATTTTTTAAACACTGCAACACAGTGCGAAGGGGCATCATCCCTCCGAGTTTTGTCAAAATCAGACCAGTGTTGTCTGACACATCACGTTTGACGGATGGAAGGACGGACAGAGCACGACCAATAGCTAGTCCAAACAGATACAAGCAGACGACATCTTGGCTTCTGTTGTACCTGTATGGAGTGTCCAGTCGGGTTGAGGGGGAATCTGAAGGTCTCGTTGAAGGAGGGCTCCCTGTCATGACGACAAACTCTGGTCTTCTTCTTGATGATCCTCTTCTGCGTGGCCACATTCACCACATACAACTTCACATACAGGTCTGATGGCAAATAGATAAATGAAGGATATGGATTACTGGTCTTACAAGATATTAAAGGCAATAGAATGACATTGAAATACACACACACACACACACACACATACACATGCACACACACATAAACACATGCACTCAAGAATGCATACAAACACACACACTTCCTGACCTGGTAGGTGGTCTGGGCTCTTGAACTTGTAGGTGATGTTTCTGCACTGGAGGATCTCCAGGACCAACTGGTCTCCCTCTGTCTTCACCTCCTTCTTAAGAGCCACCTTGATCTCCCCCATTACTTGTGTCTTACCACCTAAAAAGGAGAAAAAAAAGGAAAGAGGGAGAGAGAGAGAGATGTGAGTATGGTCAGTGTTCAAAATATGGGTTTTGGATTGTTGTATTTCTTTATTTGGGTGTCTTCTGACCAAACCCTACATACCTGCAGTCACATTCCTATAGTGGCATAAGCATGTACTCCTAATCTCGCGAAAGCTCTTTTTAATTATTTAACAATTGTGTACCACTGAACCAAGGCTTGCACCCAAATGAAACCAGATCAGGGAATATCTCTCTGCAGTTTCACAAGGGTCTTAATTTATAAACAGTCTGTTCTGTGTCTCTATAGATAATTAATGCTTAATTTTTGCAGTTTTGGACTACCTGCATTCCGGTACCTATTTGTGTAGATCTGGCACCTCTGGTGGTAGACAGTAAGCTATATGGCTGTACTGAGCACCACCGTGCCGTCCAATGCGCTTGTTGTCTTGGTATGTGCCGGAACCTTTTCCCTCCACACCGACTCAAGGGAACACCGACCCCTTTGGTATGAGTTAAATGCCTGCTCTTTTTTAGTCAGCATCAGAGTTTTTAAGCACCATGACAATGACCCTCTGACCCTCATCTGTTTAACAGCTGCCAGGCTACGGCCTACGAGTCGACCTCGGGCTCTTTGTTATGAAGTGAAATTGGAGATGGGCGGGAGGCATCGTGACACCCGAGCTACATGAAACATAGATCTAGTTATGACAGAGGGAAGGATAGTGTGACATCCACTTGTCCCCCATTATGCAAGCCATGCTTTAAATTATTATGCAGATTAAATTATTGTTCATTGACAATAAGCACTTAACTGAACGCTTAGCACCACAACTGAATAGAGTAATTATGAATATAGGGTTTAGAGGTGGTTAAATAAGCGGCTGTGGGTAAACAAACAAGCAAAAAAAAAGAAATATAACCCTGACTGTCATATTAGAGAGTGTCCAGCAGGTGGAGACTTGCAACCAAATAAGAGAACATCAGACATCCTGTGTTTTATCCTTTCCGAGCCTTAAAGAGCAGAAGTCATGATGGTTCCCTTTGAATTTTCCATGTCACTTGCCTTCATTTTCTGGGGTCCCTAGTCGGTTCTTGTCCATGCCATTAGGAATGGTCTTACCACTGTGAAAAAAATGAATAAAAGAACACATTATTCACATGGAAACAAATCACACAATTAAATACCAAGCCGTATAGTCAGCCTTTAATTAGCCTTTAATTTCACCAGTTACTGAAATTAATCACTGACTCCCTTACATGCGTGGCACTTGAAAAATGGCACTGTCCACCCCGGTGCCAGCCCCCTCTTCCCCATCTAGGCCTCCATAGGCGTCTCCAACCAGGCTGGGAGCAGACAGCACCACTGGCCCTGAGACATCACCCAGCCGGTGGCCTGGTCCTGTGGGTGGCAAGAGTGGAGGGAGATGGTGAGGAAGGACTCAGTATAGGTTGGGTACAAGAAGGAACCGTTTAGATTAGATGTGTGAGGGAGATTTTGTAGAGGAAATGTTTGCGAATCATCTTTTCGATATCAAGCTGTACATACTAGCAATATATAGGTATGTTTTAATATTGGATTAGTCCCTGTTTTATTTGGCAAATAATAGATGGCTTATTCTTAAGCAGTTTATGTCTGCTCTGATGGGTTTTTTTGTGTTTGTGTACAGGAAATCATATGGAAACAGCATCAAACACAGAGAGCCTCCACTGACAGCTTTTACCACAGATGCATGCACGGCTAACAGATAGGCTGAAACACTTCACACCCCCAACCATCACTCATTGAGACGGAAGCTGTCCGTCACACACAACTTTGACTGAGCATGGCATAACAGCACATCAGGAGGGGAACAGATCAACTTAGATGACAGTTTGTCCTTGCATCTAGCAGTGCAGTACGGTACATCAGTTAACCCATAAAGATAACTGCAAATGGTCTTGACTAGAAGTGAATGGAGGTCATCGGGTTTAATTCACATCTGAAATGCATTTCATGTTGAGTCTATGTGTACGTTCTTTCACAGACTGATTTGTTTGTCCTTGGCTCCTGGCTGCAGTTGAGTTATGCTCAGAATATGAAAGTGAGAGTATGATCAGTTCAGGGTATATGTGAAGTGTTTCTGTCTAGACTAAGGGTGGATACCTCTTTGCCTTCATGGCCACAGTGTCCACTGCTTTATATTTGCTTTAAAATGATGAGCAATAATAGCTAATTCCTTTTGAAAGACAAACAGTCCTTGGAAACAATGAAATTCAGCAGGACAGCAGTCAATGAAGACAAGAGTTGGGAACATCTAGTCTAATCACAAAAAAATAAACCATTACAATAACAATGATTTAAAAAAAACATTGGTAACACACACACAGCTTCACAGATCAAAGTACATAAAACCATAAATTGAGAAATACACTCTAATTACTTTTGTTAGTTATATTATTTACACATTTACATTGGATTGTAAAATATAGGGTTAATTTTGGTTCTTTTGTTTTAGTGTAGTTTTACTGCATCATGGCTAATGATATAGGATTAATAATATTTATCATTACATTTCTCCTTTGTTGTCTCACCTTCCCTTGACACTTCTCTTCCTCTCATGGTTAGCTGACCGCTTTACTCTCATTGGCCGGTGAGTGCAGAGTGAGACTCCTGTTGCCTTTTGAACCCCATGGTGTGTCTGTGTTTCCTGGTTTGACTGGTCAGTCTCAGACCACGTTTGTGTCCCCTTTGTTTTAAGATGTGGGAATGGGATAGGAGTGGGTAGGGAGGGGTGCCTGTATGCCTCACCCTCTGTGTGTGTTTCTTGAATTTTCTAAGGGTTCATATGGCACACACATGCACACACACAGAGAGACTACAGCATCACAAAGTCCTCAATGGCCAGGGGATTGGTAGCCATAGGGAAGCTGAGACTGCATGCTTAAATAGCTATGGCACTGGGCTAACTTCTCTCAGAAGGGATGACAACATAGTACTTCATCTTTCAGACACCACTCTCAAGAGTAGGTCTTAATTAATAAAAGAAATGAATGGATATTGTGTCAATCCTGTTAATATGGCCCAGGAGTATGTGTAAGTGATTGCCATCCTAGCTTGGTTTCTATACTGGGGTTTGGAGATCTCCACACTGGGGGTCTGTAGAAACCATATGCTTGGGATTGGCACATGCACAGTCCACTTAGAAACAGAGGAGGGGGCTGGGGCTGTGGGAGACTATCTTTAGAGCTAGTAAAATCTGTATCTATTCCATGGTTCTGCTGTAGTGATGTGAGTTTTGTGTGCATTTCTGATGTGGTCACAACTTAGTCTAACCGCTTTATGTCCTACTTAAGATCCCTGTAGCCAGCAGAGCGAAGTTAAAGAGACTTAAGATGACAAATATTTGGTAAATAATGTATTTCCAGATTTATAGACATGTAATGTCAGATTTATAGACTGAATAATAAGATAAGTTTTACACAGAGTTTAGGTTTTGATATACAGTATGCCTCAATTATTTGACTTCATAATCCACCTTGAGTTTTGTTTAGTGACTTTATATTAGGAAAAAATGATCACACCTGGAGGAAGCACAAGTTAAACTAAGATTATTTATCAAATCAAATAATTTTGTGCTCAGAGAAAACAGTCAGAAGAGGAGAGCAGAAGGCAAAGGAAAATTGTTGAGGAGTGAACGAACGGCAGGGCAGGTTTCATCAAAAGATTTGAACAAAGCTGGCATGCGCAGGAGAAAGGAAGCATGTCACAGGAAGTGTGTCATGGGTAGGGGCGGGGTTTACTTGGTTGCAGGCGGGACTGTTGTACGGCAGCCTCGGCGGCAGCGATGGCTATTCCGGCGTCCTCAAGGTGGGTCTGAGTGACACTGCTCTTGCTTTGGCTGCGGGAGGGGCCGTGGGAGCGCAGTTGGCCGTCAGAGGAAGACTTGGAGCTGCCTGGACTGCTGTGGGACTTTTCCAGAGGTGTCATCTGCATGTCTGGAGGAAGAAGAGGCGGAGGGGGATGATTGGTTAGGGAACAAGATGAGGGAAATAGATGAAAACTAGAAAATGTGCTCAGTAGAGCACAGACCTCCGCCATGTCTGATAACACCCTGCAAGGCTTCACCCAGAGAGATTACAAAAACTGTAAGAAGACATGGCCCAGTGGTTCTTCCATGCACAACCTTTTGTCAAAGTTGTAATATGTGAATCTGTTCTGAAGGGCACAAAAATGCACCTTTTTGTGGAAGACCACGTCCACCACCATCCTCCCTTTGGCCAACTGACATGAAAAGTTAATCAGTTCTTCCTTGGCCCATAACCAACCTTCATACCAAGTTTTGTGCAAATCCACGCCCAAATCTTTGAGATATCCTGCTAACAGATGGACGGACGGACAAACACACAGACGCGGATGAGAACATTGCCTCCTTGGCGGAGGTAATGATAGAAAATATCTCCACAGTCTGATGAAAGTATTGCTATTTGCTACTGCAGTGAGAGGGGTCCCCATCACCCCATGTGCATGGAATGTAATTACAGCTGTCAAGAAATGATTAGCATTTCTGTCTCCATGGCGACAGGCTCTATCTCCATGACAACTGAGTGACCATCCTTCAAGTTGCAGTTTCTATGGCTAAAGCAAGCGTCTGTTAAACATAAGAAATCAGCTGTGTGTGTCAAATACACTACCAGTCAAACGTTTGGACACACCTGATTGAATGTACGTTTTCCATTCTCTTAAAGCCATTTTGATCTAAAGGCTTATGCTTAAATGCTTGAAATTTGTTTTTTAGACAAATATAAATACTGAAGTTGATACCTATGTATGAATTTCTTTCCAAAGCCTTTGCCTTTCCATCAAGGCAAAGGGTGGCGACTTTAAAGAATCTAAAATATAAGATAGTTTTGATTTAACACTTTTTCTGCATAATTCCATTTGTGTTATTTCATAGATTTGATGTCTTTACTATTATTCTAAAATGTGGAAAATAGTAAAAATAAAGAAAAATGCGTATGTCCAAACTTTTGACTGGTAGTGTAAAATGAATTGATTAATGCAAATTATGGAAATGGAGGTTGTGTATGAGTAGTTGATGATTTAAAACATGAAGTAACAGTATGCGACCTGTGTGTGTGTGTGTGTGTGTGTGTGTGTGTGTGTGTGGGGGGGGGTTCTCTTACCTTTGGCTGGATCAGGGAAGATTCCATGGCTTCTGCTCTTGATGACGGAGTTCTTAGGTGAATCATGACCCCCCTCTCCCTGTCCCAGCCCTTGACCGTGTCCCATACCCTGCCCAGGCCCCATCCCAGGCCCTGACATATGGCCCTGCCCCTGACCTGCTCCAGACCCTGGGGGACCTTGAGCAGCATGGTGGGCTCTGCTGTGCTCAATGCTCTCACTCTGCTCCTTCAGAGGCAGCCAGCGGGGAGTGTTGTCCAGCTGGGCTGTGTTTGACAAGTCAATCAACACCTGACACACACACGCAAAGACAGAGACAGACATGGAGAGAAAGAAAAAAAGATGCAAGCTGTTGACAAGAGTAGATATACCACCCATGGACACATCATAGACACACTGTTAACCAACATTCAGGTGCAATAGAGAAAGACTCACTGATACAGGAAGAAAGGTGAATGTGGATGAAGGTAGATAAGAGGATTCACAGCATGGTGTGCGCATGGTGTGTCTAACATATGCTAAATGCAGACTTACAGGCATGAAACAAACACTGACTTCAGAGTTCTTGGGAGGGGGTGATAAGACTAAGATTATAAGGTTGTGTTAGGGAACGATGCTCCAATCGAAAAACAAGGCAACAGAAGGCTTTAGGGTAGGATAAAAACTAAATGCATTTGACATTTGAGACTGAGAAATTCAGATTCCAAAGGCACTCACTTCTCCCAGGAAGTCATTGGAGGAGGATCTGTCGTAGTCCCACACCGTCACCTCCAGCGTCTTTTTCTTCAGCTGGATAGAAAGAGTGAAGAAGCAGGGAGAAGGAATATGATGGGGGTTTCCGTGTATACATGTGAGGGAGAGAAATTCTATTTCATGGACAGTTGCTTGCATGTCGGTGTATGTGTGGGTGGAGGGTGCTTGAAAAAAACAGCTTATAGGTGCACTATATGTGCAATGCATGAATAAAACATAGGTATGGCATGCCATATAACCAGCAAGGTACAGGGGAATTAAATTAGTTTTGGTGTAAATGTATGTACATGTGTATGAGTGTGTCACTAGGTGTATTTGTGTATGGGAATTTGTGGGAGGTGATGGAGACTGATCTCAGGGGGGAGTGGGCGATTGAGCGATGCAGGAGCAGTTAAAAGGCTGCTCAGACCAGCAGAGACGTGATTAACGGCAGGCAGCCCCAGAGGAGCCGATGAAACCGCTGCCTTTACAGACAGCCTCTATTCTCTGAGCACTAAAGCTACCGCATCTGCACTCATCCCTCAGTGTCGTAATTACAGTCCGGGTGGTACCACAGGGCTGAATGTGGATGTCTCACGCGACGCACACTCCTAGCACACTCGCACACATACACAGTGACAAACAGAAACAACACGCAGCAGCCACATGATTACCAAGTTTCTATCGCTCTTTGTTTAAATGACCAGAAGTCAGTCTGTCTGTGTTGGAAACTGTGAGGGGGTGCAGAAGAGAGGGTTGTTAACCAGAGTCCTGGGAGTGCTGATAAGAAGCTACATAGGGACACTGAGAACAGCCCCGAAGAGCCAGGCACGAGGACGGAATCTAAATCAGTATATAAGACATCCGCATTTACCCAGAGCGGCCTGCAGCACAGAGCATGAGCATGACGGAGTGAGGGTTTGTGTGTGTGTTAATGTCATTTCATACCTGCTCCAGGTGAATGTTCTTATAGATGACAGTCTGGTTCCATTCTGGGTTCATGGTCTTCTGGATGTACTTGGTCCTCCTCTTGTTTTCAGCACTGAGAAGTCATGATATTCGGAAAGGTTGGTAGTCAGTAATAACTCAAGATCTCTCTTCCCTGCCCGACCCCATGGCAAATGGTCACCAAACTGTGATTTACTCAATAAATGTGGAATGAATAGATGCTTGTAAAATGATCCAACTCCTGTAGTGGAGAAGGCAGAAAAAACAATATAAAACCCCATCTGATTCCAAATAAATTCAAAAGTAAAACTTGTTTGAATCAGTCTATTTTGACTGACATTGCTTTCACAAAATCACAAATTATTTCAGAGAGAGAAGCGGAGGAGAAAGAAAGAGACAGAAGAGTGAGAGGCATAGAGAGAAAAAGCAATGATAGGAGTGTTCTTGTCACCATGAAATGGAGCAGATAATAATGGACGGGGAACAAAAGGATAGAAAACCAAGTTGGAGACATAAATTATGTGAAACAAAATAACAAATAACACCAACTAAAAGCGAAGAGCAGCACCACACTACCTTGCATTCTGGACAACCATGACTTGGCTGAGGCAGTCCAGAAGAGGGAGAGGAGGGCAGATATCACAAACAAGAAAAGCAAAAACACAAAAAACAGTCAGAGAAGCCCAAAGAGCTAAAGGAATGGCAGTAAAGAATAGAAAGCTGAGGTAATCAATAATCTTTCCAGGGTGTATCACTGCTGTTTGTGCCTAAGCACGGTATGAGAAGCAGGACAAAAAACTACAACTGGCATATGGGTGAATGAATAATTCACCATTCCAACCCCTTGTGGCTATGCACTCCAATGCTAAGATCAGATAAATACATTTCAAATCCCTCCTCGAATAAAACAGCAGATGAACTAAAGTCCTCTCGTATGGAGGTTTCATGTCCAGCCTATAGAGCGTGTAGGACGGGAGGGCTTACAATCTCATAAACAGGTCTGATAGGGCCATTAGCTAAGAGCAGATACTGTTACAGAGCAGATAAAGGCCGTATCGATCCTTTCTCTTGCTATTCACAGGCTCTTAGGAGAGAGAGTAGCGCAGAGAGGGATTATGGGAGGAAGCCCGGGAGTTGATACTAGGACATGAATCTGAAATAATAATTCACTCAAATGTGGGTAGTGTTTCAGTTCAGTACCAAAACAAAGAACTGGTGAATTAAGCAAATATGTTTTGCACACATATGGGCTATCTCTGACTTTGAAATATGGTACAGTATGATACTGTAGGGTGAAACATGCAGTTCTGTGTTCGCACAGCAGTGCTGAAAGTCTAGCAATCTAATTGATTGATTCAAAGGTAGGCAGATAGATAGATGGATTGATTGATTGATTGATTGATTGATTGATTGATTGATTGATTGATTGATTGATCGAATAACCACAAATCATATTGTAAATCACATCACACTGTAAATCACTGCCTCATCTCATAAGATCCTTATTTCAATCTCTTGTACAAAACTCATTTTTCACCTACAGGTAATTAGCTAATTCAATACACCACAGTTAATAGGGAGTCTGAAAGAAAGAGGGGGAGAGACAACGAGACAGACAGAAAATGCAGAAAGACAGACAGAGGCCAGACTCCAGTGAACACTCAGACACACTCAGAGCTCACCCTCTCCCAGGCAGGAGGTAGACCTTGACGAAAGGGTCAGAGTAGCCGTTGTTGTCCCTCTGGGCCAGGTTCCTGGCCTGCAGGACATGGACGATCAGGTTCCCTAGGTTCCTGTCATAGTTGATCTGGAGCTGAGGGAAGCAGAGTGGACAGCCATAGAGGCTATGTGAGGAAGACAGAACTACTGGACTGTGACTTTCTTTTGTTGCTGCTGAGAAAATTCTTGTACCCTGCTTTTTGTAGGTGGGGGAGTGAGTGTGTTGCTGTACCTGTATTTCTCCAGTGATGGGATGAGGTTGTATCTTCAGCATTTCTGTTGACTAGAAAAAAACAAAAAAACAATTGAATTGAGTGCAATGATTTTAATCTGTGTGTACCACGATAAGCCAAATAGACACAGACAACCCTGACAGATGTTGGCCTGACCTGCAAAGAAAAGTTCATAACAATGTCAGCCATTACCCTGAGTTTAGGTTGCAGTAAGTGGTGCGCTGACTCCACTCTGGCATATATTGTCAGGTAAGAGATGAATGGGTTGTCCTCGTAGAGAAGACGCTGAGTAAAGATTTCTCACTGGATCTATGAGCCTCAGGAGAGATTTGACTATGTGAGTGGTGTAGTCTGAGAAGGTTAATAAATTATTATGGGATATACTTAGATATTATTAAAAATAGATCTGTACATGAAACTAAATCAATTTAAATTATATTTGGGTTTGGACAATTTCCAATGTACAAATACATATCCGGTTTCTTATTCATATTTCATATTAGATATTTATCATATTTGTGTTTTATGCTTTACACTATGTCCTTTATTCTATCAACACTTATGACTTTCCTTTCAAGAATGAAGCATTTAAACTTATGCTTATAATAAAGCACTTATACAGTAATATCCGCATATTCCATTTGTAAAGCACACAAGCACAAACTGTACCACACCATTTTCATGTTCCATTATAATTAGCCTGCCATGTTTTTCTGATGAACACTCCAGCCACACCATTTGACCTTGACCTTCCTGTACAGTGTTGTATGACGTATTATTGGTGAGACCACAGCAGTGAAACAAATGGCTGTTAGGTCACATGCAAGCCACAGAGATTCCATACATTTTGGCTTAAAACAGATCCATGCTATCATTCATGCTAGATTCTTATTTTAATTATTCCATCAAGCCCTGAGGAATGAATCTACTGTATGCTATTCATGTTTCTTGAGTATATTTCCAGGACAAACAACTGAAGAATGTATCTGAAATTAGCCAGCAGATGGCGTGCTACCAAGTGAAAGCCACTACCTTAGAACTATGCCGCTGTTTCTTGTTTATGGCAGGAGAGGCAGGCTGGCCGGGGCTCGGCACACCGCTGGAGGCAGCTGATCCGGGACCCGAGTGGAGGAGGGCCGAGCGCTCCAGTGCAGAGAGGACTCCTATCCCCCCAGGCCCGAGCCCTACCCCAGCCACACCAGGAGCCTGCTGCTGGGACACTTTCTGCAGCTCCGCGGCCAACTGCTTAGGATCCACACCAGGAGAGCGCTGCCCACCTACCGAGACATACGTATACGGTAATGCGCATAGTGTATTCGCATAAAAGGTATGCAGATACATGCATGCATGCACGCTCAGGCCGGTGTATACATATCCACAAATCCTTGTACATACCAGCCTTAAGCTGGACATGGTGCTCCAGGGCTTGTGGGTGCTCAGGGTCAGACAGCATATTAAGGTCGCTGTTTGGATGCACAGAGGAAATTTGAAACATGGCACAACAACCAGTGTATTTTAGCAGTAATCAAGATCATGGAGTGATAACCCATTTGTCGGATGAAGGGGTGTGAAATGGGTAGGAGGGAAAGGAAGGAGGGGAGGAGGCGTAAAGGGGTGCAGTGTCACCGTATTGCTGCTAAGCATGTAGGAGG
Source organism: Centroberyx gerrardi (assembly GCF_048128805.1). NCBI lineage: Eukaryota > Metazoa > Chordata > Actinopteri > Beryciformes > Berycidae > Centroberyx > Centroberyx gerrardi. Next base: position 17,354,034 of record NC_136000.1, on the reverse strand, counting down.
TTCAGTGGAATAGAGGAATGAATGATGACAGTTGTGACTCACAGTCTCACACAGAGCTCCGCCTCGGCACATGGCTGGCCCATAATGCACTGCACCTCCTCATAAGTCTTTCCCATCAGGGGGACTCCATTCCACTCCAACACCTGCATTCCTGTGGCAAGAGAAGGGCAAGCAGGCAGGCAGACAGAAAAAAAGGGAGTTATCAATTCCCACACAATATGTTATAGGTTGTGGCCAAACATATGTTAGCTCTACATATCAACTAGGAAGACATTTGTATGCTGCATCGTACATGCTTTCACAGCAGAAGTAGTAGAAGTAATGCTTCAAGTTGTAGTACACCCAGTGGAAAAACTAAAACCTGGCTTGATTTTCCATTTAGTTTTGGGGTTGGGTTTAGAAGTTGCACCATTGCAGCATTACACGGAAAGCAGAGCATCAAACCATGAAACCGTAAAAGTGTCTTTTCTAGGTTAGAGTGTTACAGGCATCTTAATCTGTTTAGTAATCTTTGTTCACACAGAGACTGGCAGGTCAGAGATAAAAGCGCTGAGAGAAAATAGGAAATGTAAAAGTGCACAGCAAACCCAAACTTCCATCCCAGGGCCAGAGCCGCATGAGGCCTCACTTACACAAATGAAACCTGGTCTTCAGATTAGACTTTTGCTTACGCAGCAACTCACCAGCTGCTGTGACAACAAAGGCATGAATTAATATCTCTGTATCCCTCTGCATGAGCCAATACTCATTTAGAGTCTGCTCTCTCTCTGTATTCTTTATCCTCCCCCTCTTTATTTCCCTTTACACCCGAAGGCATGTTCTGTTGCAGCTCTCTTTCAGTGGAACATAAACATTACATTTACATAGCATGCCCTAGAAAGTAAATACAGCCAGCCTGGCCACTATTCCTATTCCTTTACTACAACTGATCTGGTTTGATATGAAAATGGAACCCAGTCTAACCATTCCTAAATTTGCATTTCAAGACAAAAACATGAATGGAATACAGTAACATCAGACCACGAGGAATTACTGTTGCTGATGTCCTTCAGCCCCTCCCTCCTGTGATAGCAAAGTCATGGCTATCCCTTGTGGTGGAGTCACCAGTGAAGAGAGTCTGAATGGAGCCAATTTTACCCTCAGAAATATCCCCAAACTGTGGGAATTACCATAAATATCCAGGCTCCTCTCTGCATAAATTCAGCAAATAAATCCTGGAAAATCTAGCATTTCAAAATTCTAATGAGCTAAACTACAAATTAGGAAAGGGTTCTTGAAGTTTAAAACTAATTATTGTATGTGTGTGAGTGTGTGTGTCTATGCCTGTCTGTGTGTATTTGTGTGTCTTTGAGGATGCTAAATAAAGCCTAATGACTAATGCGGCCCAGTGCTGTGGAGGGCCGGGTGCGTTAACAGGCTTTTTCTGTGTGGAGATGTGATGTGTCGGGGAATAAGACATGACAGACCACAACACAGAAGGCTACAGCAACCTCTCACATCTCCATCTGGAAGTCAGTGATTCAGGCAGGGATTTTCACAGAAGGCTTACAACATCCTGAAATTAATAATAGTCTAAAGGTTTCTGCTTAAACCATTAATCTGACTCTCCTCAGAATTGGCACTGAGAGGTATGTCTCGCTATGCAAAATCAATGGAACACACCTCCTACAACTTAATTTCAGCAGATTGAAATCCATAGTGTATTCAGCAGATGTGGTCAAAGGGGACAATATGGATGTTTAGGTTATTTTCTCGCTGGTCCAAATTTTGCATTTTCCTTTCTAAAGATAAACATTATATTTTCATGATAAAAATTTGCAACAAGCCTACAGTGGCCGATGAACACTTAACGAAACGAATTTGCTCCGTGTGTCCCTAAATCACTACAGAGGCTACCACCTCCTTTTGTCATCCTCCTCTTACCCTCTACGACTTTTCCTGTTTGCTCTGCAACACCACCAGGGATAACCTTGGCGATGTAGGCTCCAATCTCTCCTCGGCTCCCTGGAATCTCCTTCCCTCCTACTACACGGATCCCAAGACCGTTCCCTGAAGGGAAAATAAACATACAAATCCTCATCAGCAAAACAAAGATAGCCTAATCCCTGTGCATATGTTGTTTGTAACTTTCTAATTTGCCTTATTTGTGTACCTGACACACTGGTGTCCTTCAGGTCTCTCTGAAGTTTGATGCGAATGTGAGGGAAGGCATAAGGGACCAGCTTCATCTGAGAAAGATTTAAGAGAATTTACAGAATCAAGAAAAAAGGCATTCCGGAGTAGAGGCGTTTATTGAACTCCCATTTTCGTGTAGTGGTATCAAGGGTTCAGTCAAAATCAAAGAAAGAACACAGCATGAGGTTGAATGGTGTTGTTATGATCTCACCTGTCTCCTGTCCAGCATGTGTCCACTCTGCGGGCGTCCTTCTCTTGGCTTATCAAACCAGTCTGTGTCCTCTCTCCTCAGGTGGTAGGCTACGCAAGGAGAGGTAGTGGTTAAAAACCTTGCACGCATGAACATACAGCTATCCTGATAGCTTGATTAATCTCTGCTTTAACCCTGGTAATGACTACAGGGCTTTGCTTGGGCAGAGACCAATCTGGCCATCAGGCTTTGATAGAGACGCAGGTTCTAGTATGAATCACAAAGTGCATCACACATCCATCCCTCCTTTCGCTCAGCTGCAGGAAGATCTCGGATCTGTCCTGACTGGATAGGTGAAAGCAAAGGCATATAAACTCTCTTCCATCCTATCCATGACTGCTGTGAGATCAAATGATCACTGCAAACACTGAATGAAGGATGAATGCATTTCAGGAGAATATTAATCAGTTTGGCATGCTTTTGATGTCATGCAGTGCTCCCCGTCTGAGTGTGTGAGGGCTTTTTGAGTTCACCTATTCGTAGCTGCCATATAAGAAACATTATTGTTGAAAGAAGATCTAGGAAATTATATCTTTTGTCATTATTTGATCATTCCAGTCAAAAACTCTGCGGATAGGAACTATCCCATAACCATTTTTCTGTTTTCTGTTTCAGTTACTATTATTTCTTTCTATAATGTAGTTTTTCCAGGAGATGATTTGAGGGGGTTTGAAAGGAGGGGGGAAATATCTATAAACACAGTATCTAAGTCATTACCTTTCACTGTAGTTTAAACGCTTGTGTGGTAGTATCAAAATATCATACATGTAGAACTGTGGGGTTGAATCTATGCCACTGTAATTGGGAAGTAATTGCAGTGTGCTACGTAAATCCTCCCTCACATAGCTCCTCATACACTAATAACTTTCAGAGATGATATCCAATATCTGAAAGCTATTGGATGCCATGTGCCAAAGTTGTAACATCATGATTGCAAAGCTTACCACACTTTCAACATCTGTAGAGAAAAATTACCCAAAGCCAAGCTAACAATTCAGGCTGCTGGGAAAAACGTTCTATATTAGAAATGCGAGTCATCACTCGTTCATCACTCTGGTGTGCAGTACTATAGATCGTCAGCAAGGATAAAATGTGCACAGCATTGCCATGTGTCTGTTTGTATTATCAGAGTGATCTAATTCCAGTGTCAGTGTGAGAGGTTGCATCCATCATGATGTGGAGCAATGGCCTGGCGGCCAATTATGTTGAAGGTAAATGTTGCCCATTAACAACATATCTTGGATCAGATTACACTTATCCCAAATCCTAACTGTAAGCATATTAGAATGAAAATTATGACCTGTAGTCAGTAGACAAGGGCAACATCGACCTTCAGAATTCTATAAAAATTGCGACAAAAGACCTCAACATGTATGCACTGTATAGCAATTCAGACATATCGCTTTTGTGGTAACATTTATACATGATCGCACAATATGCACGTGATAACCTGTGATCTTTGCAGTAGTGCATGAACATGAATACTGGAAATGGGTCTGATATGCTTACAGAACCACTGTGATGTGGAGTCATTCCAGAATGATGTATAACTGGAGTCACTATATGGCACACACAGTATATCTGGTACCATCAAGATGAGGTTCATTCCAGAATGGATCTGATATGTCGGCTACTAGAGATCTACTACATGGCATGTATTGTGTGTTGTACCATTGAGATGTGGGTCATTCCAGAATGAGTCTGGTATGTTTACAAAACCAACCAGAGAGGTGGATCATTCAGAACCATGATGCGCGGAGTGGAGGCATACAGTCTCTATGTAGCTACATGGGAGCTGGGATGCTGTCTCACCTTCTATATTCCAGTTTGGGCCTCCAGCTGGGATACAAAGTTATATGTATGTTTTTTCAGAAATATGTTCAACACATGTCCATTAATCTAACAGACTAAAGGATCTGTGCTAAGGCTAGATTGGTATTGTGAATACACTTCAGCACATGCATTTAAATAAGTAGTCAGTGTAAGATGCATGCTTTGTGGTGCTAGTAAGTCTGACATTATTAGTCTGTCAGACAATTTACATTTGTAAAGAGAAACATTTTGAAAACATACAAAAATACAGATTATCAATCAGCGTAAAAAAAATAAAGCCAATTGTCAGTTAACGTAAGGCCGTAGTAGTACCATTAGAGTAAAGGTGGTTTTTGAACTGAACTAGTAAGATACTCTACCGTGTCTGATACTTTCATGAAAGATTCTGGCATCATCTCTGTTCAAAGCCAGCATGGAGTCACTTAGTGCTGTAATCAAGGCAGATGGACACTCTTATGTGGGGTCAGGACAAATATCATTTTCTTGTCAGGATTCTAATCATTGTTCTTTCATAAATGGTCCAGAGGCTAAAGAAGCTATCTAAGCATATTTGCTACTCTTATGCATAATGTATCACGATTATGCATTGTGTTAATACTTATCTGCTAATAAATGTGGATGACAGCAAGACCTCTTGAATTTCTGTCCCTAATGAGGCAACATGCTAGTGTTTTGCCAATGAGAGTTCCCTTGTCCTTTCAAAAAGTTTTGTTTGCAGTGTCTATTTTTACCTCTCTATTCAAGAAATCTATTGTTACCAAATCTTAAGAAAAGTAACTTTTCAAAAGGCATGTTGATATCGACAGATATGGATTCCCTATGGAGTTCTTTGCATGGTATACCCTGAACCTAATGGAACGGTATCAATTCCACACTTACACCCCTTGAGGGAGAGAGTACATGTCAGTCTTTGCTGTCAATCACATGGGGACATGGACATCTCACATGGCAGAAGACTTCCACAGCAACAACCAACAAGCAGAAAACATTCACTTTATTGAGATGGAAACTGAAAACATATTGCACAACATGCATGGGTGCAAAATCAAAAATAGATATAGAAAATATAGATAGATAGAAATAAGACAGAGTAAACATAGCACAACTGAGACACAATAACATGGTGCTAAGTGTAAATCTAAAATTATTGGTACAGTATAATCCCCAAAGCTATTACAGTATACAACTGCACAATATTCCTTGAGAGAAAATGTTATTGCATTGCAATATAGATTGAAGTGTAAACTCCTGATGATTAGACTACTTTTGTGCCAGTAGATGCGTCAGTGACTAGCCAGGAGTTAGAGAGAAGCAGCGACTTAAACTGAATGCCTTGACTGCTTCTACAGAACACTTAAATTAAGTATACCCAGACACCGTGATTCAGCAGTATTCCTTTAAAAATGGCTGCTGCCAGTGAGTTGTTCTCCACAACAGCTGCAAGGATGCCTTAGAAAAGTAAATATACGTCTTTCTGAGGCAATGACCTACTTCTCACAACGGAAGACACTATTGCTGTGCAGAGTGGTGGCAGAAGGGTGGAGAACAGAAACTGAGTGTCTCTAGACACTCCTTGTCATACCTTCATGTAGTAAGGAATCTTTTACTATCTACAGTTAAAACAACTTCTAGATGGTATAGACAACATCACAAACACTGCTATTAATTTCCATTAACTAAACCAATAAGCTTTTGTGACTTGCATATTCTGAAGTGGTTTTATGTATTTTATTGAGGCACTTCATGTGTGAAAAGGTTATCAAATATTAGGTTGTGTTACTTTGTATATAATGACAAATGTCTGGTAATACACTGTTTAGGGGTTATTCATAAAACTCACCAGTTTTTTTTTATTAAAATTTTTGCGGCACCACCCAGTTTGATCATTTGCATGTTCCGCAAGCAATTCGTAAAAGCACACCATGGCACAAAAATACCACGCTGCTCCAGTCAGACGATATATTTTGAATGGCAATTCACATTTATGAATTAGAAAACACGCACCCTGTCAGTAAGCTTATGAATAACCACTATTTTCCAAACAAGTTGGCCTTATAGGCCACAACCTCCTCTCTTACAATACAGAGTTGTGCTAGGACTTTTAGCTTTCTCTGCCATTACAGTGACATACTGTATATAGTATGCAGTGCATTGATCTTGTGAACAGGTGGGGTTTAAAATATGTAATGCTTAATTAACATGTAGATTTTCACTGAGAATAAGGCAGCAGTAATGTGAACAAAATTTATGAATAAGCTTGAGCTCCAGATTTTGTGCACCGCAATTCTGTTACCACTGAGTTTTATGAAGAAGAACATATTTTAACTATAAAAAGTCAAACTATAGTAAAAGAAAAAGGAGAAGCATGCTAATGACATCACAGAATAAACATGGATACAATTGATTAGTGACATACATAAACTCACACGACAGGAGTATTATGTATTGGTGAGCAAGACATGGAAAGAAAGGGAATAGCATGCAAACATCTAATGTGACATACAGTGAGAGAGGAAAATAGAAAGAGTAATCAACAACCAACAATTATCTGGAGTACTGGTGATTGAAAAAGAACCAATCAATGCACAAAGTCAGTAAGAACACTCAGCATTAGCATGCACGACAAGCAGGTCCAGAGAGTCGAGTTGCTGCGACAGTCTCAGGCTCCATTTACCTTCACTGTCAGACATGGCTCCCTGCAAGTCATCCATGATGAAGGCGATGTCTCGGTCATAGCCGCGCGTCCGAGATTCCTCCCTCATATGTTGCTGTACCTCTGGCAGGGAATGGCTAGACCCAAACTGGTCCCTGGAGTCGGCAGAGATGGGAGGGAGAGGTCCGGCTGAGGCTCTAGCCATGCCCATAGGCTGCCCCACTGGGCTCAGAGGGCTCTCCTCCTCAGAGTTCTGGGCCACAATGGGAATACGGCCCCGGCTCTGGCTAATAGGTAGACTGGTGGGCTTTGCTCTGGCCACCCCAGGGGCAAATGCTGCATCCAAGACCTCTCCCTCTGTCTTAAGTCTAAGCGAGGAACTAGACAGGTCTCGTTTGATGGACAGATCCAAACCATAGACAGATGAAGGGCGGGAGGAGGGGCGTGATGAGGGCCGGGAGCGGCTGCCACTGGGGTAGGTGCCATCATCCTGGACAGATGATCTGATAGTAGGCCCCAAACCAAGGGACTGGCCCAGATTGAGAGAACCAGCCAGGTTGGCCCCCAGGGAAGAGCCCAGGTATTTTTGCTGCTCAGACAAGTTCTTTCTAAGCCCAAAGGTGATCTCATCCTGAAGCAACCTGGCCCTAGCAGCCAGATTGGTCACAGAGGAGGCTCCAGAGCCCATGTAGCTGCCAAAGTCAGGCTCCAGATCCCTGCTCTCCTGGATTGGGGAGAATTTAGTGATTGCCTTAGGGTCTATAAGGGCCTTTTTGTTCTTCACCTGTTTCTGATAAAGCACAGCTGCAGGAAGTTGTTTTGCAGCCTGTTTTTCAAGGGTCAGCCTGCCGATGCTGTATTTCTCACCTTTGGGGAAGTGACGAAAGCTGGTGTCACTGGGGAGGTACTGGGGCATGCCCAGGCCTGTTAGGTGTTCTAGTCCCTCAGTTCCTCGCCTGAACTCCTGCTTTATCTGCTGCTTAAGTAGCTTCAGCTCATATGGCTCCTCCATGGTGTCATCTTCTCCTTTACCATAAGCCTGCAGCCGAGCTGAGCCCAAAAAGTCTGCCACCTAAAAGGGAAAAATAAATTGCCTTAAATTAGTAACTGTTTTCAGAACAACAATAATATGAATCACACTCATATAATAAATACTTTTTATGTGCATTACACAAAATTCAACAATAAACAATAGATGACATAAATGCGAATAAGAATAGAGAATATAAAAGAGTTAAAAGAGTGTTATAGAAGATAAAAACAGAAGAGCATGCAGAGGGCATTTACCTCTGCTGTGCGCCTGACCTCTGCTGCCCTAAGCAGTCTATCTGCTTTGGACAACTCCTTATCAGGCAGGTTGAACCCAGAGCCCAGGCCTGTGGTGCCCAGCCCCGTGGAGCCCTTGGTAAGCTCCCCTATGTCCTCTATCAGCACATAGTTCCTGGCATTGTGGTGGTCAATATCAGCATAGAAGGACTCAGCAGAGATGCTAGACATGGGACTAGAGGCCATGCTCCTCTCCTCTAGCCCCAGTCGTAAGTCCAAGTTGCCATACTTGCCCCCCAGGTGGGCCACCCCATAGCCACTCTCTGTGGAGGTTGGCACAATGAGCAGAGGCTGGTTGCGTATGACTTCATAGTTGGTGGTGATCTTAGGCTCCAGGTCAGACAGAGTAGTCTGTCGCTGCTTCCCCTGTTGCAAGAGCAGAGCATGTTGGTAGCTGCCAGGCTGAGCCTGGGCATGGGAGAGGGAGAGGGTCGGAACATTCTGGTAAGGAGACACCTGTTGGTGGTAGAGGGACTGCTGCTGGTATAGGCTCTGCTGGGTGAAGTGGCTGGTGGTTTGGGTCTGGGGGACATACTGAGCATAGTGGGAGTAGGGACTTGTTAGCGTGTTGTACTGGGAGTCAGCCTCCGTCTGTGGAGGGATGAATTGGTCAAACTCAGACTGGGGAGCTGTCCGGGGTCTCTCCAGACCATCACCCCTGGCTTCTCTGATGTTGCTGACCTCACTATCAGACATGTAGTCTCTCTCCTCAGCTACCCCTTGGAGATAGGCTCTCTCTCTCTTCTCTCTCTCCTTCAGCAAGGCCTCCTTACGCCGGTTGATACCCATCTCCAAGTACCTACAGTAATGAGGAAAAAGGGTGCATATATTTTTACAACTTTAATATTAATGATTCTATCAACATAACAACCAAAGAGGCAAATGATGTTCCGGGTGCTCACACAGTAGTACCTTTTACTATGTGTGAATGTGGAGAGGTCTCACTGAGTGATGTCGAGGCAGCCATTTAGCCCATAAGCTATCAGAGTGGAGAGGTAAGAGGTGAATCATGCAGATGAATTAGGAATAACGATTGTTTGACAGGGAAGGATTCAATGATATGGATTGTAATCCATCTACAACATGTGTATTCATTTAACTCTCGCATTGCTGGTTAATGGATTGATGTCAAGGGGTCTGAATAAGTTTGAACCTGTATCCTATATACTGTATATGTTAAATCTGTAGGATTTTACCGCAGCTTGGCGTCAATCTCCTTCTCCTCTTCATCCAGTTCGGCCTGTTTCTTGCGTAGCTTAGAGGATTCTCTCTCCACCAGATCTAACTCCTTGTCAATGTCCTGCAGGATCTTGGCCCGGGCCATAGTTGTATTGCGGGCAAGACGACGGCGAGCAGAATTGGTGCTGTAGCCCGACCGGCCTGACAGAGAGTCATCCTCAGGAGGGGGGTCTGGTAGAGTCCGCTTTACTTTCTTACCCATACTGGAGGGAGAGCCTCGGCCCTAGAACATAGGACAAAATTATAACTCTATTAATCATTAGATGAAGATTATACATGCTTAAGATTTCATAATCAGGTTTTGGAATCAATTAACTTTTCTGTATGTTTTTGAGATGTATGGAACTGTTTTCATCATTCTGAAACAATCATGAACACAGCATGATAGTTCTTATATTTGCAGATAATATTCTTCAGAGACTTACAGAGTAGCTGTCTGCATAGTATCCACCCATCCTGTCTTCGGTGGTAGGACTGAGGGATTTGGGGTCAGATAGAGACTTCTGACCAGCCTTCAGCATCCTCTGGCCAGAGGAAAACCTGGTTGGGTCAGCACTCAGCATCCTCTGGCCTCCCACTGACTTCTCAGGGGACAGGGGGGAGACTGGGGAGTAGATAACTTTTGATTTAGAGGGGGCGTCTGCCGTCAGGTATGTGCTGTAGCCCACCTCAATGGGTGTGTGTCTCCTGTCTGAGTCTGTCTGACAACTCAGGCTGCCTCCTCTCTGGGAGTTCTCTGGGGCTGAGATGTGCTTTATGATTTCCACCTTGGTGTCCATCTGGACATTGGGTCGTTTGATAGTTCCAGAGTGGTCAGTCTGGACAGAGATCTCTGCCACAGTCTGGATAGCAATGCTAGAGACCTTGGAGCCATGTTTCCCATCACTGCTATGTTTTCGAGAGCGGCGTCGAGCCCTTGTGGGTGCATCCCACTCATCCTGGTCCTCATCGTCAGTCTGACCACAGCTATCAGTATTTCTCTTGTTCCTCTTTCTCCTTCCCACATACTGCTTGTCTGCTGAATCTTCATCATCTGTCTGCACTCCACTATCAATTATCTTCTTCCCTGTGTCCTGATCAGCCTGGTTAGACACAACTGGAAGTTTCTTAGCCAGCTGAAGCTGGTCCTGACCTTCCTCTAAATGGATGCCGATGGATGGAGTTGTAGACTCATCTTTGACAGGCCAATACTGGCCACTGTCCCCTACCCCTGCATACTTAGCATCTAGGAGGTTTCCTGTGGTGCCAGTGGTACTATAGTGCTCATCTAGCTGGCGCTGGAGTTGCAGTTGGAGCTGTTGGATCTGCTCCAGCTGCTCTTTTTGCTGGGCATAGGTCTCCTGCTGGGCCACCATGTGGGCATGGTGTTCCTCCTCTTGCTGTAGGAGCAGCTGCTGTTTCAGGGCCTGGAGCTCCTCAAGCTCCCTTTGGACCATCAACTGTTCCTGTTCACGGTAACGTTGGATTTCCTGTCTCTCCCATTCTAGCTCTTCAGCAAGACACAGCTGTTTAAGCTTCTCCAGCTCCAGGAACTCCCTCTCCATCTGGTACTGGGCCATCTTGGTGTTGTCCAAACCAGGGAATATAGGGGAGGATGCTAAAGCATCCAGAGAGGCAGCTATGGCTTCCAGGGTGGTGTCTGAGTACATGTCAGGGTAGCCTGTTATGATGTCAGCCAAAGCAGTGGGTAGAAGCTCCTTAGGCAGTCCTGTGTCGAAAGGAATGATCTGACCTGGGTCTGTAGTGGGAATGAAGCCATAGGGGTGCGGCAGTGGCTGGTTCTGGACCATTGTTGTAGGTGGTAAGGTGGTGCTAAAGATAGAGCCTGGCTGAGTGGTAATAGCATAAGTAGATGGGACTGGGGCTGCTACAGAGGAGTACACTATTCCATCTGAGGTTCGTAGAACACTATTTACACCAAACCCAGCTGCAGGGAGCTGGGAATATGGAGCAGTTGTCATCCCAGAGTAGTCTCCAGCAGCTTTGCTGGTGTAGTCTAGAGCTTTACCTGCCATAATGAGTCCAAAAATAAAGTTTTAGTTGATAAAATATATTAGGATTTGGATATATAAAAGTGAATGTCATGCACTTTGGATTTGAAAAGAAACCCATTCCACATGCATTGCGTCATTTTGGCTAGCATGATGCAAAACCAAAATATTGAGGGAGAACACGCAGGCACACACATGCATCTGTATGAAAACAAAAGAGAGAAAGAAAAAATAAGCACATATTAATATTTAACTATGGAAACATGCAAATTAAATTTAAAAATCATATTTTGAAACAAATTGTTATACTAAAACGGATTTAAACTTCCCATGGATGATTGAACTTAAAGGGAAAAACACTAAATATGGCTTCAGAAAGCAAAGCATTCAACTGTAAATATGTAATTATTGCTGAAGTGGGAATGGAGCAGGCACTTTGTAATTCAAGGTTTCAAGTCGCTCTACAAAAGGCCATAAAGCAAGCACAGAGCATGGTAAACCAAAGGCCCTAGAAACATGCAGCAACTATCCCATACTCACCAGTAGAAAGATTTGCAGCAGTGAGGTCTATGGCTCCATCTGATGATCCATTGAGATAGTCATAGTCATTCTTGAGCTCATAGGGGAACAGTCCTGCCTCTGCCAGGTTGGTCTCAGACATTGAGGCTTTGATACCATTCATGCCTTTGATACCATACACTCCAGCATTATCATATTGGTAGTGGTCATCTCTATAGCCAAAGCGGTTGTCAGGCTGGGTGGTGACTGGGGGCTGTGTTCTGCAGCTTCCTGTGAATGGTAGCTTGTAGATGACATCACAGCAGACACTCCTCCTCCCAGCTGTCAGATCCACTGGAGTGCCATCATCCTCCACCACAGTGGTCACGACTCCTGGGCTTGTGCCAGACAAAGCTACCATGGCCCTCACTGGTCTGTAGTTGGACAGATCCATGGCCCCCATGGCCTCTAGTGAAAGGATGGGACCTCCGTTGGTGATTGCTGCTGGGGCCAAAGTCACTGGATGCTTCCCTCCTGGGGAGGCGAGAGCTCCATAAGAAAGATTCATGGGTATTTCTTGAGCCGTGGATGCTACAGCACTGATTACGGGCTTGGAGTTCACAGGCCTGTATACAATCTGTGCTAGAGGTTCGAATGGTTTGTATGTGGTGAGAGGCAGAGGTAATGAAGTAACATTGCCCTGCAGATCTAGAGGTTTCTCTGCTTGAGTTTTATTATATGAAGCAATGGTGGCTGTGCAGGTGACTATTGTGATGCTATCAGTGACAACAGACAGTGTGGTAGCAGGGGTGATCTCTGCACTAAGGTTTACTATCTCAGGCTGCACTGCTGTGATTTGCCGCCCACTAGAGTCACTGGAAAAAGACTGTCGACATGACTCAGGGGGTGTCAGGTCCATGCCTTGGTCAGTCATCTTTACGCCAACCTTCATGGTGCGTAAATCAATAACATCACCAGGATAGATTATCTTCCCATTCTGTTTTGGCAGGGGTTGGACTTTAGCAATGTCTGGTTGTATAGTGATTGCTACACTGGGCGGAGGGACCTGTGGTAGCCTTTCATGGACAACAGACACAGTAGTCCTCTGGACCTCAGTGGTGACCACCTGAGTGACCAGACTGGGCAGGCTTTCAGGAGGCTGTCCAGAGGTGGATATGGAAGAGGAGTACATGTGACTCATACTGGAGACCACCTTCTCTGGTCCACGAATCTCTTGGCTCTCAATGGACTCCTGCTGAATTTTAGTGATGGTGACTGGAGCTACAGATACAGACTGTGGAATGTCCTGGATTGTGGGTATGGAGGTTCTCCTGGTGTAAGCCTCAGTGGTTATTATCTCCAGAGGGCTATCATATTCTGCTGAATAAGTTAATACCTGTGGTTGTTGTACTGGTGAAGGAACAGGCCCGCTCCTGTAGGGGACTTGAGCAGCATAAACATCTATAGGAACTTCCTTTTCAGCTGGCACGTTTACTATCTGTACCACTGGGAATGGCTGTTGCATGGTTATGGATTCCCTTCTGGTGGTAGCAAAGGCCTCAGTTGTAACCACCTGTGTGGGTGTTTCATAATCTGAGGGATAGGTAGATATCTCACCAGTGGCGTATGGTGGCTGTACTATTGAAGATATAGATGTTCTCCTCCTAGTAGTGGTGGCCTCAGTTGTAATAACTCCAATTGGCATCTCATACTGTGGTGGGAAAGCCATCACCCCAGCCACTGCCTGAGGCTGCATCACTGCTGATGGTATTGAATCTCTTCTCACAACAGCCTCCTTCGTTGTAACATCTGTGCGTGTTTCATGTTCAGGCTGCATTGCAATGACCTCCACTAGAGATGTTGACTGTGGCACAACTGAGGGTGTAGGTGCTCCATAGACTTGTGGGATGTAAGTAATAGTAGGTATTTCTGGCTGCACTGGCATTTGTGTGACTTCCATCACAACAGATGATGGTGTTACTTCAGCAACTGTAGGAATTGGTGTTATCTTAGCAACTGTAGTTACTGGTGTCACCTTAGCCACTTCATGTATTGGGGTAACTTCAGCAACTACAGGTGGAGGATGTGGTACTGTTGGTACGGCTGGTATTTCAACAACAGCATCAGGTGTTTCATACTTTGTAGGGAGAGTGGCCATTTCAGCTACAGGAAGTGGTTGCTGCATAGGTGGCTGGTGTATCACTTCAGGAAAAGCTTGTAGTGGCTGAACAGCTTGTAGTACTGATGGTATGTCAGAAAGAGTGTCAGTGTTGTTGAACCCTGTAGGCATCACCCACTCTACAGAGAAGGTCACTGCTTCAGCTCCTGGGAGTGGCTGTTGTACAGGAATTTGCTGAATCACTATTGGTATTGGTGGTCTTATACTAACTGCCTCAGTGGTAATGACTTCAGTATGCATATCCCGTTCTGTTTGTAGCATTACTACTTCAATTCCAGCATGTGGAGGCAGGACAGTTGAGGAGGCTGAAGCTGTCCTATCTTGGGCAACTAGTGCTTCTGGAGGTATCTCAGGCTGTAGTGGTAAAGTAACAACTTCTGTCACAGGATGTGGTTGTACAATTTCAGTTGGTATTGGGGCCTGAGGAACTGGTGCTTCAGCTAAAACCTCCAGTGGCATTGTTATGACCTCTGACACTGTTTGTGGATGCAGAGCAACAGATGGTATGGATGGTCTTCTAGTTGTGACTTGGACAGCAAGTGGTTGAATAGGAACCACTGGCTCTGGGGGCATTGTGATGACTTCAGACACTGATAGAGGTGGCTGGGCAGCTGGCAGTGTTGGTTGACCAATCGGCTGTTGTTGGGCTACTGGAGGTACATATGGTTTCTTGATTGGGAGAGGAACACTATAGGCCAGAATGGGTGCGACCTGACCTGATGACACTGCCATTACATCAGCCACAGATAGTGGTGGGTGCACCACAGAAGACATGTAGTCTCTCCTTGCTTGGACAATTGTCTCAGAGGATGTCACTTGCTCTACTGCCACAGTTGGAGCTACAGCCATTGGGGGTGGATGTCTCACAGCAGGGACTGATGCTCTCCTAATTGTAGCCTGGGCTGAATATGCCTCAATGGGTGTTTTCTGCTCTGAAGGCGTGGTTCGTATCCCTGACACCTTTGTGGATGGGATAGAGCCTCGCCTAACAGGTGCCTGGACTGTAATGCCCTCTGTTGGTGAGCCAGGCTCAGATGGCAGGGTTATCACTACATACGTTTGCAAACATTTAGCATGTCTAGGAGACAAAGGAGACTTGGGAGATGTTGCACTCAACTTAGACTCCACAGGTCGGGTCAGACTCAGTGACAGAGCATTTGGAGGTTCCCTGGTCCTGGGCAGTGTCGCAGCTTTGGGAGCCACAGGAGGAGGAGGTGGTTTGACACTCTCCCCTGGTTTGTGGCTGAAAACCAGTCCAGCTGGAATGGATACAGGCTTAGGTGGTATGGGTGGAGGAGGCTTGACTGCTTGACTAGGACCAGTTGTTGTAATAGAAGCTTGTGCTACTGTTGCTGTAGAAACTGACACAGCAGTGGGAACTGATGATGAAATGGAAACAGGTGGCTTCGGTTGAATAGCTTGCTTGGGTAAAGTGGTGGGTGGAGGTGGAGGTGTATCTGCTACAGGTATTTCTACTGCATCTGCAACTCTTGTCACCACCATGGGTTTAGGAGGAACCAGTGGAGCTGAAGCTACAACCGGCACTGCTGACACAATAGTGGATACTGAGGCTGTATCTGTGCTGGATATACCAGTAGCAGCAGTGGGAAAAGGGGAAACACCGACAACAACAGGGCCTGCAGCTATTTGACTGCCTTGTGTCAAAGCAGCAGTAGTAGCTACTGACACTTTGCTAGGTATATCTTGTGTAGTTTGGCCAAGTACAGATATGTTTTCCACACTGGGCACTATGATGACTACATGCCCTTGTCTGGTTGGGGTCAGCACTTGAGGTACATCCGGTCGCATGTCCTCCATTCTTGGCTGTATATCCACAACTACAGACTGCATTGGCTGGTCAGACACTGTAGTTCCCATAGCTACGGTAGTGGTCACAGTAGGGGAGACATGTTGGACAGTTCTGACAAGTGAGGGCTCAATGTTACTCTCAGACAGTGAAACTGAAGTAGATCGAGGTGGAGGGGGAGGTGGTACTTTCTTTTTGATTACTGTAGTTGATGCTGGAGCTGGTAAAGGCACCTGGGCTGGTTGAGCTAAAGCTGGGACTGCCACTGGAGTTGGTGATGGGACAGCTGATTGAACAGGGACTGAGTGTATCACTGTGGCCTGCGCTTGAGCTGGGGTAGTCACCAGAGCAGAGACTGGTTGTGGGGCTTGTACTGAGATAGGAGATGTAGTTGAAACCAGGTCAGGCATTTGGACTATGACTGGACCAGGACAAGGAGCAAGAACAACTTGGGCTGGAGTTGGAGTACGACCTGCTGCTGGTGCTGCAACAGATGTAGCGGTGACTGGGGCTATGGGTTGAGCTGAGACTACAACAGGTGCTGGACTTGGTGCTGAGACCTGCATAGCAGCTGGAACCTCAGCAGGCATCTGAGATGGAGATGAAACCAAGTCAGGCATTTGAACCACAACAGGTACAGGGGTGGATGTGTGGGCTGGGGCTGGAGTTGGTACTCCAGCTGTAGGAGCTTTAACTGGAACTGGTGCAGCTGTTTGAGCTTTGGTTGGATCAGACACCACATCTGGTATTGTAACTACAACTGTGGTTGGAGTAGGAGCAGAGACTGAGCCCTGAGTAGGAGGAACAGTTGCAATTACAGCAATTGATGGTGGAGAGATGTCAGCTGGTGGCTGGGTTACAACTGAAGTTGGTGGTGTTGGTGTAGACAGTGGGGTTGAGTCTGATGAAAGAGGTGTTTGAGCCTGGAATGAGGAGGAAGATGTAGCATTGGATGCTAAACTGGAATCTGGAGTTGCTGGTGAAGTTGGAGGGGATACTGGTGACACTGGGGAAGGTGTAGTGGTTAGTTCTGGGGCTGAAATTGGAGCTGGAATAGGTTTCAGTTCTGGAACTTCACACACCACACTGATAGGCTCCATATCAGCAGTTTCAGATAATTGTGGGCTAATGGTGGGCTCCTCCTTAGTGTCAGACTCATCACTGGGAGTAATGTCAGAGGAAATACCAACGCCATACTCCTCTGCAAGACTGTCATCTTCTTCCTCTCCAGATGAACACTGGGTAATCTTGAGGTCTGGTATAGGAAACAGTGCCCTTCTGAGGGCAGGATCTTGCGGAACCATTGGCCTAACAAAACCTATAGATCCACTTGGAGTACAGGGAACAATAGCCACCTCAGGACGCTTAGGAGGTTCAGAGGGACGTGGTGGAGCTGGCCGTTTCTTTTTCTTCACTGGCACTTCACTGGAAGTTTCAGTGCCTGGCACATGCTTATCAGTTTCTCCAGTGAAGGATGCCTCTTCCATAGGTATGGCCACCACACAGGTCTCAGTGACCAAGGACGGCACAGCATCTGAAGCCCCTGATGGCAAAGATTCCATGGCAGTCTGGGCCTGTTGAAACTCTTGCTCTATCATCATCAGTTCTCTCTTCTTCTGCATCATCTCCTCATAAACCTCCTCTGGAGACCGGAGCTTCTTCACAGATTCAGAGCCATTGTCCCTACTGGGTTCCATGTGTTGAGCTTCACTTATCTTAATTTCAGGCTCCTCAACTAAGGACTCATAAAGATAGTCTTCTATTGCCATTCCTCCATAGAGTGGCTCAATATCAGGAGGACTCTCCCCTGGAATAGCTTTTGTCTTCTGAATAATCTCCTCATATGCTTCTTCAGCACTCTTTAATAGTTTTGTCACACTATACTTCTCTTCAAATGGATCAGAAGGAGAATATGGTATCACTGTTGGTGATGGTTTACTTCCCCTCTGTACAGCTTGCCTAGACTCTGGTTCTGATTCCATACTGGCAGAGTACTCAGAGCCAGATGTTCTATTGCCTTCCTCCATCACCTTGGCCTGTCTCAGCTCCTCTGTGGAAGAAGCATCCTCAATTGGAGAGAGGTTACTAGGTGAAGGAAGTGGCTGGCCCTGTCTTCTCTTGGCCATAAGTTCATTCTTGTCTCTCCTAGACTTCTTGGAGCTCCTCCTCTCTGGCTGGTCACCATCTTTCAAAGTTTCCTGTTCTCTTAAGACTTCCTCTTCCTCCCTCATCTTCTCCTCCTCAGATGAGTCTTCAATGGTGGGGAGATGCTGGCCTGGTTGCCTGTGTTTAGCTTTGCGATGATGTTTGTCCCCACTTGCTTTCTTGTGACTAGAGCTGCTGTCACTGTCCTCTTCCAGAGATGAGGCTGATGTGGGTGAAGATCCTGGAGTGAAGCTAGATGCCTGAACACTAGATGACCCCTTTGACAGAGATTCAGTGATGCTCTCTACCTCTTCATCAGTGCTTTGTCTCTGTCTCACAGCTGGAATAGCTTTCTTGAAAACATTGGTGGTCACAGTTTCAGGAGCATCTTGAGTGGTTGTAGTATCTGTCTTTGGGAGGGATTTTCTCCTGGCTGGAGTGTCTTCATTATCTGCGCTACCTTTTCTTGACAGTGGTTTGGCAGTCACTGCAGCATTATCCAACTCAGCTTCCTTGATAGCTTCCTCGTATGCCAATTTTTTCTCTTTCTCATCTTCTGAGAGAGACATATCTTCTTCACCACCCATACCCATGATCTGCTTGCGGATGAACTCTTCATCTTCCATAGAGGAGTCAGCACTTTCAGTCTTGATGTCTTCACTGCTGGATGAGACAGTGCTCACCTTCAACCTCCTCCTCTGGACCTGAGGTGAGGGTGAGGGGGTGAGCTCACTTTCACTGCTCTCTTCCATTGCTTGGAAACTCAGGCGCCTCCTCCCACCTTTAACCTCCTCCTTCATTGGCATGGATGAATCTGTTGTTGTATCCGTTATAGTAGCATCACTCACCACCTGCACATTCTTCAATTCTTGTGATATGGGTAAAATCTGGGGTTGGTCTTGATCGTTTTGCTCTTCTGCCTTGGCTTTAGCCTCAAGCTCTGTCACAGAAACAACTGCATTCTCCAATTTGATTGGTTGACTAGCTGTGACCTGGGCAGTAGGGAGGGAGGCCTTCCTCACTTTTATAGGCTCCTTGTCGGTTTCATCTTGCTCCTAAAAGAGGGTAGAAAACAAGGCAACAGTGAAAATGATGTCCCCCACTAATGATGTAGACCCCATCTGGGCTAAACAGTAACAAATATTTCACCTTGTTTTAACCTGTAATTATAACATGCCCCTTCAAAGTAATTTTGAAAATGCTGGAACGCAGTGGGTAGATGCATCATTTCCCCCTCGTTGCATCAATATCGGATCAATAGTCTGACAAATAATTTGACAAATTAACTTTGACACATGGACGAGCAAACAAAATATGTAGCGCCCCCCTTGGGCTAATCAGTGTAATTTTGAAAATGCCAGAATGCAGTGGCAAGATGCATCATTCTTCCAAGTTTTGTCTGAGATATTGTGCTTGATACATGGCCAAATGAAAGAACAATGTACTGCCTCCTTGGGTTATTCAGTGTACTGAAATACAGTGGTGAGATGCATAATTTCCCCAAGGTTTGTCAGTGGTGTCTGAGATATTGTGCATGCAAACAAGCAATTTAGAACCCTCTTGGGCTAATTGGTTTAATTTTTACATTTTTACATTTTTGTTCTAAATTTTGGCAAAATCCAATCTGTGGTCGCATGTGATGGATGGATGGACAAACAAAGGAACATTAACCCATCTTTTCATTTGTTCCTTTGTTTTTTGTTTGTCCTTTGACTGATTAAAGTTGGTGGCAATTTTCATGTAATAATATGTAATGAAAAATATGCAACATCATGTCCTGCTATTGAAGAATGCTTGATGCAGAACCTTGACAGAGTGCACTGTTTTTCAACTACTGTAAGAGCACATTTAGGCAATAGGCCACTTATATAAGGGCTGCTTGCCAAAGTGGAATAAATAAATAAATAAATAAAAATGAAAGATAGTTCACTCTCTCAACTTTATTTTATTGCTAATGGACATCCCCTTCAGCCTCTCTCAGGAGAATGGTTATAACATTTTGTACTTTGCGTACTTTTTGCTAATCAAATATTTTGTAGGAATTCCCAAACCAAATAACCTGCAATCATGGACCCAAACCCTTTTTTAATTAGATGTATCTTGTTCTAACAAGAATGCATGCTGATAAGATTTTTTTTGCTGGTTTGGTGCAATTTGCACTTTAGTGACGAGCCAGGCAGGGTCTACTAATTGCTTGTGTAAAGAGTAGCACATTAACTTTAGCTGGCTACATTATTACTAAACTTTGAATTAGGGGATGCAATCACATGGATTACACATAGTGGGTAAACTATGTAGCCAAAAACATAATTTGGAATATGATTAGAAATTAAATGCTTAACTCCTTAAAAGTGATCTTGTTATAGATATTTAATAAAGACCCATCCAGCTAATCACCACTGTATATCCACCCATTGTTATAATTAAGTTAGTGATCTATTGTTTAATTTTCAAGTAAATGATAGAAGGTACCCAATGATTTATGTTCAGTATAGTGAAGATATAGCTAATAGACAAGCAATGGCATGGTGACAATCACATAGTAGCTAATTATTATTACTATTATTTTCTTTTATAAAATTAGAATGCTATAAAGTTATAGATTTATCAATAATCAACAATAATCCAAAATTGAGATGAGCCATTCTTACTTTTATGGTGATTTTCTTAGTGATTGGTTCTAGTTCCACCCCAGGCTGCGGTTCCTGTGGCTTTGGTTTCACCTCAACTGGCCTCTGTAATGGTTTTGTTGGCTCCATCAGTTTGATATGGTCATCAGGCTGTACTGCCTTAATGAGCTTCTCTGGGGCAGAGAATTCTGCTGTGGCTGGAGAAGCCTTTGGTTTAGTGTCTGGAGCAGCTCCAGCAGTAGCAACCTCTGCAGTGATTGGGAGAGTGGGTGCAACCATGGCCTCAGTCACTGGGACAGAGGCAGCTGCAGTTACACCATCTTCAGCCTCCGCGTTTGGGGGCTCAGGATTGGGGTCTCCAGGTTTGAGCTCTTCAGCTTTGGGAACCTCTGTCACGTGCAGCTTCATTTTCACTGCCTCTTCCTTATCTTCCACTGTCACAGTCTTAGGGACACCTCTCGTTCCAACTTCAACCTTTGGTGTCTCCGTTGTCTTTTGCACAGGGGCCATGGTGGGTGTGTTGGGCTCTGCTGTGGCTGTTGTTGAAGGCTGGCTCTCTGCTTTGATAGGGGCTGCCTTTGCTTTTGTGGGTGTGGGTATGGTTTCGGGCTCGATCTTGGTTGGGGTTGCTATAGGCTGTGGTTCCATCTTGACAGATGCAGCCATGGGTTCTGTTTTTGTGGGTGCATGTGTGGGCTCTGTTTTTGGGGGTGGAGCTGTGGGTTCTGCCTTGATGGGAGCAGGTGTAGGCTCCACCTTTGTGGGCACAGTTGTGGGCTCTGCCTTGGTGGAAGCAGGTGTGGGGTCTGCCTTTGTGGGCGCAGGTGTGGGCTCTGCCTTTGTGGGTGCAGGTGTGGGCTGGGTCCCTGGTGTGGCAGGTATGGGTGAAGGCTGGGACATTTTTCCTGAGTCTCCCAGCTGTCCCAACAAAGCCCTCTGAGTCTGGCAGTTCAGACAAAGCCATTCCTTCTGTAATCACAAAACATACAGCTGGTTAGGAAACACACTATACCAAGAAGAATATAAATCTTAAAAATGAAATGACATGTAGGTGAAATGTTTGTTTTCAAAGAAAAATAAAAGATGCACTAACAGCCTAATCTTATCTATATTGAGGCAATGAGTTATTGCAGTGTGTTGTATTGAATAATAGTGCACAGTTTTCACATTTGTATTACTAGAGAGGCTATCTAAAGCCATCATCCACTGGTTATAGACAACAAAGACATAGTACAGTGCAATGCAGTCTGTTACGCAGATTAATTCCATAGCACTCAAAGTAACATACATTTTTATCTTCATCCAGACCAGCGCTATCCCTATCTGGCAATCCAAACATCCAAGCATTTTAAAAACAGGTAGATTAAACATCATAAACATTTTCTATGGAATTCTGCGGTCCCTAATATTAACATGCTCACCGATATTAAGCTACAACTTATTACACTCGTGAGCTAGCAAAGAGAAAATGCTTACCTTGCAAAAGAGCTAATCACATTTTACAGGCAATGTTATTACTTTTAATATTTAATCCTCTGAAGAAACATTTCATATCACATCTAAGCTCCATTTAGATTGGACAGTTCAGGAGGAGGAAAAAGCGTTATCTGTCAATAGATAAAGCAGTGTGCCTGTAGCATCTTAGCAGACCAAATCACAGCAATGCGCCTGCCTCTGCAGAGCGAGGGAGAGGAGTTCTGATACACAAGGCAGAGGAGGAGATCACATCGCACACATATATCCTGTTTATTAAACACCACTAAGTTTTAATTGATGTATGTGTGAGATATTACACACTGCACACTGAAATGTTCACCTTATACACAGGACAAGTATCTGGATGTGTCACTGCACATGCACACACACACACCACTTTTTTTCTTTGAGATTAGTGTAGTGATTAGTGTGTGACGTAAATGAATAATATTTCATGGGCACATGTGCTGACTAGAGCTTTAGTGAGTGATGTAATCTACCCTCTGTCATACCCTGGCTTAGGCCTGCACTTACAATCCAGCTGTGCTGGGGATCTCGTCTCTGTTCCCAGAAACAAGCCCTAAATATCTATGCTGCTGTGACCTGTTGTGACAATACTCCTAAACAGGAAAGAAGACAAAACCATAGGGAACATCTGACTATCTTTGGTCAAAACAAAAAAAAACCCATCACTTGTAGTCAAAGGTGACTTACAATCTCTCTATTTCTCTCCTACTAAGATTATTTTCTCTTTTCTAACCTTTAGCGAGGCAGTTTCATCACAGAGACATGGAGCTGACTGAGAGATTAAATATTTTGGAAAGCACAACAAAGCATCTCAGCATAAGGCCACCGCAAACATAATTGAGTGATTTGGAAGAGGTAATTATGATAGCAACAGATACATTTAGTGCTTTTGTGGGAGGCTGAACATATAAATACTTTCACTCTATCCTGAGACTGTGGGCAGCAGCAACACTGCAAGACAGTAGCACAATTAGCTCCGTTGCTGTAAAAGGTTTTCACCACTAAGGTCTATTCAAAGCAAACAGAATTTCATGAATAAGTGGTAATTCACGCAAACACTTCTTGACCTGGCAGATTACACTGATAGGCTACTGATGTGATTTTGTTCTAGAATTTTGTATTGTGCTTGGTTCCGTCAATAATCTGATAATCCTATTGTTCCTAACAATAATGAACAGAGCCTCAGCAGCATTGCACATGATGCTCACAATCATATAAACCATTAAACCATGCAAGCCTCGATTTTGTGTGATTCAAAGCAAGCTGTTCTTCACACGGGTTGATTAAGTCTTTGGACTTGGACAAACACTAAGCTATATGAGCACACATAAAAGCTCTATCTTACTGAAGGTCAATTACTCTTCTCAGTCAACCCTGCTATGGAGGATTGAAACCCAATACACTGTCATACTTCACAATGAAGTTCATCTAGATAAACAGTGCAACTCATAAACCAGTGCTACAGCTCAGATAGAGTTGATTATCAATCAAGGCTAATCTCTTGGATGTGTAGGCTAAGACTGCGAAATGGTTAATGGATAAAACTGTCAGCCCCAATATCCTGCACTAAAGCTCCCCCACATCCCTCTCCTCCTCCTCTTCTGTCATGCTTGTAGGGTGTAATCACAGCAAGAAAACTGTCATACATATGCTAATCAGCAAAGTCTTGTCACTATTGAGGCCAATCACGTAATTAATTGGTAATCAGAAACTCCAATACTTCCTGCTTTTCTGATCACCTTATACAGCCATCACAATGGCCTTATCAGAGGCAGCTCACATGCACTGATGCCAAATCAGCTATGAAAATACATTTAATGATACCAGTATATTGGATGAAAAGCTATTTAAAAATCTATCCTGTCTTTAATGTTGAAATCTTATGCATTCATAACCATACTATATGATAATATTAATTGAGAAAACAAAACAACAATCACTCATTGCTTCCAAAATAGATGCCAGTGTAACTGGATGTGAAATTAAATCATTTTCCTATTTCCTCGAAAGACATTGCTGTGTAAACAACCATATTGTAATTACAGTAGGTTCTCACAGTCTTAGCATGTCTATCATCAGCGTGCCATCAATCAGTTGCTTCACAACTCTCACTAACTACATGAAACGGTAATTAACGTGAATGCTTTTTCAATTGTAGCCAGTGAAAATAATTACATGCTGAATTTCATACTGAAAATAACATATAGCAACATTACTGCTGTAACCACAGGACTGTCAAAAACCTACTTTGCATAACGCATTAAAATCCAACATTTTGGCCATTTTTCAACATTCAACTACTTCTCTCTAACAGGACAGACTTGAAAGGAATCATCAGGAAAGAATGAGAGCAAAAGATCAAACAGCACTCTTCACAGATGGCTGAGCCATGGCAATATGTTCCTGAGTCCTTCTGCAGTACCTGGTCTCTTTTTCCTCTGCCCCTGTCTAAATATGGCCCTGCCCCTCACACCTCTCCAGGTCCTGGCCTGGCATCAGTCCAAGTCTGAGCATGATAATTGACCTTTTTATCATTAATACTCAAAATTAAAAAAACATATGGACAGTGTAATTATAGAAGCATGCAAATGAACCGTCAACACTTAACTTTGCATGACATGCTAAGTCACTGCCAAACAAATACGCCAACATGTTCTACATTACACTTTGCTCCATGCTAACATTTAAGCACTATGTTGTGTGGTGACTAGCATTATCCAACATTAGTGTTTTTTTGTTATATGGCCTGTATATTCCTAAATTTAAAAATCGAAATATAATTAGCTCAATATAGCTGATGTAGCCAGGTTTATTTTTGAAACTATTTCAGATCAGCCATGTATTCATTCACTGCTCAGTGAGTTTTAGCTGTAAACAGTCTCACATTTCCCACCCTGTTCACAATATTGAAAGTAGTACATGGAAGTTCAAAATAGCATTATTTTTGTATCATATATTGTATAAAATTTTACCAATCTCCTATATCTCCTATATACAAAAGAGCTACAAAACGTTTTGATTTTCTTACTTAATGTAAGTTGCCTATTGTCACTTAACAGACAGTAGTGTATGCTAAAGAGTTAGCATGGAGCACTGGAGTGAACAATCTACCAGGGACACATGGATGATGTCTAAATTCTCATCATCAGGTAAATTGATGGGCCAATCTCCCAAAAAAATCCCGTTCCCATGAAATACTGTGGCACATCTTTTTTTTATTACCATAACATTAAGTTATTCTGCAACAACAGGGCCTTGGAATGGCCATCAAACAACCACTGTACGAGTATCTGTTGAAGGAAGGTGCAATCTGTTCACAATATGGCAAAAGCCTAGATGAGGATGCAAAATAATATGTATAATATCTACCTCTCTCTCTCACTCTCTCTCTATCACTCTCTCCCTCTCTCACCTTCTCTCTATGCTCTAATTTAGCATCTGCTAACATATTTCACTTGCTAATATATAATACAACTGCAAAAAACATCTTAGTCAACAAAAAGGCCCAATCCCATCACATTCCGCCTCACAGCCACTCGGTCTTGGAGCCATGCATCAGAGCCACAAAGTCTGGAAAGTCGCCATCATCCCTTTGTCTAATTAAATCTGTTTTATGAGTAAAGAGCACGAGCCCCAAGCAGAGAGCTGTGGGAGAGGCTGCTCACCATGATTAGCCCGCGAGCTGGATTACCAGACCTTCAAAATGACAGCAGTCAGGAAGTTGTGCTGCTTACACAGAGGGATGCTGCATGAGGCTGGATCTGCTGAGCTTTATGCAACATTGCCCAGTTCACTTATTTGCAGCACAGAGACACAGCAAAAGATTCAACCAACACCTCGGGAAAAAACCCCATTCACATCAGGCCATCAATCACCTTACAACAATGCTCTTTTATTTAAAATTATTTATTTGATTTATATTAAAACAATGTATTTTATTCTTATCTTACATATGCATATGGAACTTTCAGCAGCTAAATGACAGGTGGAATCAATCTTGTTCAGCCATAACATCAGCATCAGTGCCACATACTACAGGTATGCTGTTCAACAAAGAAGGCATTGTAATAAAATGTGAAATTCAAGTGCCCAAACATCCATCAAATTGCTCTTAACGGAATGGGCCTGTCGCTTTCACATTTCCACACTAATGAAGAAATTTCAGTGCTTTGTGCTGCATTATTTGTAGAAGCCCACACCTTGTTGCAAGACATCAGTCACTGGGCGTCCCAGTGGTCTTGAAATTTACATTTTATAACATGAAAACTGGATTGAGGGGATGGCCTTTGGGCTGTAGACTACATCGGTATTTCAGAGGCTGTCTTCAGTGCTTTCCTTCTGTTGATACTGGAGCTGGTAAGTTTCTTATTGATTTTCTGGCAGACGCCTTTGGCAACAGCTGTAGCTGGCTAATATACTTGGCTTTCAGCAGCCCCCACAGAACAGATCTCCTCATAAATAAAGCCCTCTGATAATAGAGAATGTTGACCCACTAATCTGTAATAAGCAGAGTGCTTCATTCTAAAGACAAGGAACTGCACCTCCTGCTCTCTCCAATCTGACAAATGGCACATCAGCAAACTTTCCTTTGTGGGCAGGATGCAAAAGGGAGAGGATTGGGTGAGTAGAGGGAGTGGAGTGGGTGTGGCATAAATGGAAAGCCAGGGTGCTAGGAAACGCTACACACTAGGAGGTGCATTAACAAGGCCAGATCTCATAGGGGAGATCCTATTCCCTCTCCTCCGGCAGACAGCCAAGCCAACCATCAAAATAGCAACTGGAATCACTTTCCCATTTTCAAGGGATCGTTGCAGCTTGAGGGATGAGTGTCATAACCCTTCGAATGTCCCCAAACGTGAAACATCATCTGTGCTGAAAATAGCAGATAGAGTATTACGCTAATCTGTACTGAGATAGAACTGAGAAAGTCCGCAATAAATAAACATAATAGAATGGTTTCATCTGTCACTATTTCAAAATTCCTGTAAGGCAGCATCAGGACCAGAGCATTACTAGTCAATATCAGCTCAGCTAGCCCCATACTAGTACCTACTTGCCAGAGGCTGTGAAATAAGAGTAGGGATTCAGCAGGTAGTGCTGTACATGTTCTCGCCACAGAGTGACTATTTTTAACACTGTCGGTAGGTGCACCAGGGGGTATCTCCTCCTTATCACGGTGCCAACAGTCTGCTGCTGGCTAGCCTACAGCGGAGCACATCTCTGCCTTTACACAGGCCTAGCCTTGGAGGGGAATATGGAGGAGTCTGGGACTAATTAAAAGACTTCTATAGACATGCTTATTTCTGGGACTGTGGGTCGGAGATTATGCACCGTGTGATGAATCAATCTCTCATGGAAGCTATGTGAAACATTTGTCAATTGCTTTAAAAATTTCAAGTGCATTTAGAAGGTAAGCAATATAGCTTTCTTGGCAAGTTGACAGGCAGGCATAGCACCTTTACTGTATCTCATAATAAGCTAATCTTTCAAGCCAAAATGTGACGTGAAAGTTTTCAATCAAATCAAGAGGACTGCTGAATCATTTGTACTGGACAAACAAAAGAATAAAAAATAAACTCCAAATGCGAGATATAGCCATCAATATTTGAAAGACTTGGTTTATTACCATTTTACCACTCAGGAACTGTCATTCATACTGCTTTGTCTGTCATACACACAGCTTTGGCTGGCAAAGCACGAAACACGTGTGTCCTAGATATCAAACAGTCACTCCCAGGCTTTTGATAACATCAGCTGGAGCAGAACAGGAGAGGGGGAAAATGGATAGACTTGCTGCTGGCACTCACTCCCCCTAAAGTGGCCTCCTCTCCTCTCCCTTCTAACCCTATAAGTCCTTTTCAAAATTCTGAAAGGAGCCATTTCTGCCTTCCTACTCAACATAAAAACCACAAATTTCCATGATGGAGAATTGGCAGGCATAGTCTCTTTAGAAAAAACAGTTCATAGGACAACAATGAGTATGGCAGCTCATCCCATCCATTGTCTGTGTTAAGGCCAAGCAATTCCTGCTTCCCGTAGCTTGTAAGAGGCATGAATCTATGTTGTACACAGCAGCAATCATCCATGCTTGTCCCTTCCCCCATCCAACCCCGACCCTATAGGCTCTCTGCTCTGTGCTCTTCATGAAAGACGTGAGGAGTGTCAATTACATAAGAGCCACATCACTTTCAGCATTATTTCTCCATAATGATGTGCCATTTGGGCTGAGCCATGTGGTAAATCTGTCTCTGGGAAACAGAATTGAAAGGAGAAATAAAGAAAAGAAAAAAATATCTCATCGCAATTGCTCAGTCCCTGCAGTGATGCCGATTCCTGTTATTTGCTGAGACTCAACATTGAGGGACATGTAAGGAACAGACTCGCTGTTGTATTACAAAAGGTTGTCAGCAACAAATACCTTATCTGTCATATACTAGGAATTTACCATTGCTAAAAATCAAATAAACTTACATTTATTCAGTACATGCAGCTGTAACATTGATAACTTTTCAGATTCAATGTTTGTGTAGATCTAAAATAAACTGTCTCACATTATTCAAGTATTAGCATCAAAGATGACCTTATTCAAAAGCCTCCAGTAATATGACTAACACTGTGGACTGACATGACGCATTATTAAATTGGTACCCACACTGGATGCTATAAACACTTACAGTCCAGTGTTGTAATATGTTTTGTTTTATTGTCTCTGTTACAGTACTGAAATGACTGTGGGAAAAGAATAAAAAGCCATGAATGTTTTAACCTAATCAATCTAGAGAGAACTGTGCCTGACAAAATAAGGCTATTATTTGGGGCTTTAACCGTTTGCCAGCAAAAAAGCTTTAGCCCGAAGGGAAATGGGTGCTGTACATCCAAAACAATAGGGTGTTAGGACAGGGAAGTAGTATTAATTCAGCTAATCTATAAATATCAAATGGCAAGGGTAGCCTTGCATCAAATAATAAATTGCACCTGTGGGTAAGTCAGGAAACAGGCACATATGCCTACCGCTGCAAGCCACATAAAATGAAGGGAAAACTGTTGATATGCATGAAGCCACTGATCTGTGAGAGAGCAGATGGCCTGAAAGGAAATGTGTGCTGCTATAATGTACTGTACTGTGTTGTGTCGGACTTAATCCGGTTCACCTCTGCTTATTGGCATATCACAGGGCTCTGCCATCTCCTATCTCTCACGGGGCTGGAGAGTCCCCGGTCTGCCACAGCAGCAGATCCCATCTCACTAATGCTGTTGCACAACCCTCAATCACTTTAATACATTTCCAGTGCTGCCAGTCTGCCGAAGCACACCTCTCATGAGCCGTTATGTAATGTCACATTCACTCAGGCCACTCCATTGGAGGGATAGCTACAACAGTCAGCCACCACATAGCCTGCATTAGAGTATGTTATTAAATTTGTTTGAGTCCCTTCAAAGTAGGTCAACAATTCTAAAAGATTACATTGATCAGTGCACTTAATTGTACTGTCAAAAAAGGTATTCAGGCAAGTTCTCTTTATATTTTCATTGCAGAGAAGTACACCTTCATCTATGATGCTATATCACACTTGTAATCCATGTTCTTTATCAAAAAACATCAAAAATCCAAAATAACAAATCAACTCTACTTCAGCTGCTGTACCTTTCAATACAAAATAAAGGACCTCTCACCCTTGACACTGCAAATCCTCCATGAAATACAAGGACTTTGAACAAGAAATTATGAAAGAGATTTCACAAAACAGAGACACAAATTGCATCCAGGATTACTCCATAGCTCACAAACAGCTGTATGAATACAGACCTGTCAGAGCAGGAAGTCATAGCCTGTTATTATTAGTCATTTGCCACTTAGTATTAGTCACTCGCTACTAAAAACACAACTAGTGCCCTTAGAGTGAACCACCTTGTTGTTAAAAGGGGGTAGATTCTCACTCTGTAAATACAGGATGGTTAGGAGAGACAACCTTCCACTGAGCTCCATCATCAAAGCTCATTATAACAAATAATACTCTTGTTCATAAATTAAAATCCTTATTGCTGTCACAGCCTGAGAAACAATTACATTTTAATTAAGAAAATGCATTCTTGAAACATGCTAATGAAACTGAAGTAACTCATCAACAAAATATATTTTCAAATCAAACCTATTCATGACTTCGTTCAAATTAAAATCTAATCATGTGAGGGGGAAAAAACTACTGCATTCATAGCCAGGGCCAGAGCAAATACAATTCTCTAAAATGTCCATGAAAATGATATTCATAATTAATTATTTTACTTACTGCTGAAGTATGTGGCATAGGGTTAAATCCACAAAGGTTGCAGACAGTGTTCTTGCATTCGGTGCAGGTGCTGTAGTTGGGAGGATCCTTGGAGCCCACGTTGAGTTCCACCTTACAGAGCGGACAGGTGGACTGGCCTGCTTTGGGAGCAGCTTGGGAGGCTGCTGCTGCCTTTGGAGGCTCTGATGAAGCTTTTTCCACTTTGGCCTGTCCTGATGGAGGAGCCTTGGCCTGCTGGGGTTGCTCTGGTTTCTTGTCCTGCTTTGATTTCTGGGCAGCAGGTGGTTTAGTCTCTTTTGCAGGCATCTTGGGAGAAACTGGTGGTGTAGTTTTGGGCTCATCCTGAACAGCTGTGGTTATCAAAGTGGATGCAGAACTGAAGATGGAGGAACCAAAACCAAACATCTTCCCAGTCACTGACTCTGCAGGCTTTGCACCAACGCGTTGAGTTTTAGGGCTACCAAAGCCAAAGAAGCCTCCTGACTCCTGTTTGACAGGCTGAGCTGGTGGTGGTACCGATTTGGCTGGGGAGGTCCCAGCTTTTGAAGGTTGTTGTGGTGGTTTTGCAGTTTCTTGTTTTGCAGGACCTGCCTTCAGCTCTGGCTTTGGAGATTGAGAAGGCTGTACTTGTGGGGGTTTTACAATAGGCTGCTGCTGGTTAGGTACATTCTGGGCTTGTCCTTGTATATCCTTAACCACAGTACTTGAGAGGACGTGTTTCTTTTCCAGTGAACCTGGTACTGGTTTGTCCATCTTTTGGGCTGCAGTTGGCATTGGGGCCTCAGCTGTAGGGGTCTCCTGTTTGTCTGGAGCTGCTTGGATGACCTCCTTTTTGACTGCTGTAGATTCTATAGACTTCTCCTTTTGGACTAATGTTGGTGTGTCTTTCTGTTCAGGGCCAGCAGGTGCGGAAACCTTGCTTGTGGAGGGTTGTGGTTTCGTCATGGGAGGTCCTGGGGGCTCAGATGCTCCTAGAGCTCTATGCATCTGGCAGTTCAGACAAAGCCATTCCTTTACCTGAAAGAATATTGCAAGTAATGTTATAATAACCAACAGGAACAAGTCAAAAGTAAAAAATATAGTTTGATGTAGAATTCATTGCTGAAAAATAAGCAACAAAACATTATATTATTATATTGTTTATAGACAAATAAAGCAGTGTTTATTGTACAGAACAAAATTAAAGAGTGATGCTGTTTCTAACAATTGTGAGTGCAAATTTGTTAAATCAATTCAACCATCATGCCTCTTCATTCATCACAATTTTCATAAAATATAGCCATGCCTATTATCATAATAAAATCTGTTAATTCTTAATTTATTACTGAGTGTCTGGCCTTAATAGTTACTGTTTGGATGGCCAGAGTGAAACCTTGCTCTGTAAACAATGAGTTCATCAAACCCGCGTGTGTCAAGGAGTTATTTTTCAGCAGCTGATTGGAGAGGATATTCCAATACTGCGGAATTAAATTTTGATACATACTCTGGTAATGCTAGGCTGATAAAGAGAGCTAAATCAAGAGTAGGATAATATTCAAGCTATTTAAACCTTGCAACGTATTAAATATTAAACAATATTAAAGTGACATATCAAATTATAAATTGGGTCTACCAGGCTGATGAACAATGATGAAAAGTGTAGTGAAATTCCACAGTGAATCAATTCATGAATAATTAATGCTCCCTTGCCTTCCTTTCCTAAAACAAAAATATACCAAACCAAAACAATGGCAAAATTCTGGGAGATAGATTGACTTACCTCTGCTACATTTGGCATTGGATTAAATCCACATTGATTGCATACAGTAGTCTTGCATTCGGTGCAGGTGTTATAGTTGGGAGGATCCTTGGAGCCCATGTTGAGTTCCACCTTACAGAGTAGACAGGTGGACTGGCCTGCTTTTGAAGCAGCTTGGGAGGCTGCTGGTGCCTTGGGAGGCTCTGATGGAGCTTTGTCTAATTTGGCTTGTACTGATGGAGGAGCCTTGGCCGGCTGGGGTTGCTCTGGTTTCTTCTCTTCAGCTTTCTGAGCAGCAGGTGGCTTGGTGTCCTTTGCAGGAAGCATTTTGGGAGAGGCCGGTGGTGTAGGTTTAGGAGAGACATGGGTTGTTGTGGACATCTTACGTGGAGTCGGTGGTGTAGTTTTTTCATCCTGAACAGCTGAGGTTATCAAAGTCGATGCAGAGCTGAAGATGGAGGAACCAAAGCCAAACATCTTCCCAGTCACTGACTCTGCAGGCTTTGCAGGAGCAGGCTGTGTCTTAGGACCACCAAAGCCAAAGAAACCTCCTGACTCCTGTTTGGTAGGCTGAACTGTTGGAAGAGCAGACTTAGCAGGAGAAGTCACAGCTTTTGGAGGCTGTTGTGGTGGTTTTCCAGTTTCCTGTTTTGCAGGGCCTGCCTTCACTTCTGGTTTCCCAGGTTGTCCTTTTGGTGTCCCGCCAGAAGGCTGTTGGTGTTGGCCTGACTGTGCGGTCTTCTGCTGTTGAGGCTGTTGTAAAGAAGGTGTAACATCACTCTGTGTGATAGTGGGTGGAACAATTTTGTCAGGCAGTGAAGCAGCTGAAGGGGAAACTTGCTTCTTTGGTGAACCAAGTCTCGGCGTTTCTATTTCTTTGGTTGTGGCAGAAGTAACAAGCTCATTCTTGGGTGAGGCTGGTTTAGGAATGTCTTCCTGAGGGGGAACTGGCATTGGGGTCTCTTGCTTATGTGGTGCGGCAGGCACAGCAGCCTCTTTGCTCGGTGAGGACTGGGGTTTCATCATGGGAAGGCCTTGGGGCTCAGATGCTCCAAGTGCTCTCTGCATCTGGCAATTGAGACATAGCCATTCCTTCACCTAAAAAACAAAAAACACAAAAAAAAACACAAAAAAAACATTACTTTCATTCTTTGTATTTTGTTAATACCAAACTTCAATAAAATCCTGCTGTGGCACTCTCAAAACAGTCTTTAGTTTGGCTCAAACACATTTTGTTTTATTGGAATTAAGGGGACAAATGAGTGATTGGGAAAAGAAAAGGTTTAACAATGTTTTAAATTAATTAAAAGAGCAGAGGAACATCAGAGAGAATAAAGGGGAAACCGGTTTACACTTAATCAACTTTACAATGCTGTCTTTTATATATAGTATAGCCTAAAAAATAAAAACTGCTGTTTTGTTGCCAATAAGTACAGCTAAAGTAGGAAAATAATTATATTAAACGAAGTTCTCTGCTGATCAAAAATGCAAACACTACATTGGGTGATTTATTCTACTTCAAGTAGGGTTTTGATTAGTTTGATTACCTCTGCTACATTTGGCATAGGGCTAAATCCACATTTGTTGCAGACGGTGTTCTTGCATTCAGTGCAGGTGTTGAAGTTGGGAGGATCTTTGGAGCCCATGTTAAGTTCCATCTTACAGAGTGGACAGGTAGACTGGCCTGCTTTGGAAGCAGCTTGGGAGGCTGCTGCTGCCTTTGGAGGCTCTGATGGACCTTTGTCCATTTTGGCCTGTAGTGATGGAGGAGCCTTGGCCTGCTGGGGTTGCTCTGGTTTCTTGTCCTGCTCTGGTCTCTGGGTAGCAGGTGGTTTGGACTCCTTTGCAGAAGGTATCCTCGGAGAAACTGGGGGTGTGGATTTTGGAGAGATCTGTGCTGTTGTAGACATCTTGCGTGAGACTTGTGCTGGGGCAGACATCTTGCGAGAACTTGGTGGTGTAGTGCGGGACTCCTCCTGAACAGCAGATGTTATCAAAGTGGATGCTGAGCTGAAGATGGATGAACCAAAGCCAAACATCTTCCCAGTCACTGCTTCTGTAGTTTTTGAGGCATGCTTAGATTTAGGACTACCAAAGCCAAAGAAGCCTCCTGACTCCTGATTTGTCGGCTGAGCTACTGGAGGAGCCGGTTTCGCAGGTGATGTTTCATCTTTTGGAGGTTGTTGTGGAGGTTTGCCAAGATCCTGGTTGGGAAGAGGGATTGGTTCTTGGTTTAGGGCTTGTTGGGTCTGTACTTGTGTAGGGCCTGCCGCAATTTTGTGCGGGCTATTTTCTTGCATTACAGGCTGTTTTGAGGGCTGAGCATCATCGGAGGCTGTGACTAGGTGGTCAGTTGATTTTTGAATTATTTCAGCTTTCTTTTCTTCTACAGAAGCTTCCGTTTCTGATATTTTTTTAGTTTCTGTGGAGCTTGGTGGAATGAGTTCCATTTTCTTTTGGGGAGACGATACAGGGTCTGTAACAACAGGTGAAGCTTGAGCAGGTGCTTCTTTAGTGAGGACTGAAACTGTAGCTGACATCTCCTTGGTGATAGGTGCAGCAGAGGTAGGAACCTCCTTAGCAAGTGGAAAACCAGTTGTGGCTTCCTTGGGCAGGGATGGAGCAGTAGTTGGGGTCTCCATGGATAGTGATGAATCAGTAGTTGTGGTCTCTTTTGTGAGTGATGAAGCAGGGGTTGATGTTGGGGTAATATCATTATCCATTTGAGACGGCGGTATGGATTCTTTTTTCTTTTGTGGTGCACTTGGTGTTGGACTGTCCATTTTAATTTTCTCTGGTACGTCCTTTGCTTTTTGTGTGGCAGTTGTCTCTTTTTGGGCAGCAGCAGGTGTAGACACTTTGTTGGGTGATGCCTGGGGTTTCGAGACTGGTTCTACGGATTCAGTTGCCGCAATAGCTCTTTGCATCTGACAAGTCAGACACAACCACTCCTTCACCTACAGGAAAACATATGATTTTGAAGAAATGTCTATAAAATATTATATATATAAGTATTTCCTATAAGAATCTATTTCAGTACATTCTATCAAAATACACTGCATCATCTACTTTTTGAGTGCTGTAATACATTTTTAGTGTAAACCTTTAAAAAAAGATGAAGTTAGGAAGATAATACAGACACATACAAATTCTATCACTAAATGCCTCTAAATTGTTTCAGATAATGCTGGAAAGATAAACATTATTTTCTATTTTCAAAACCACAACACATTATCAAAAACAGAAACAATAATCTTGGATTGGCAATAACATTGTGTTTGTGTGATTCGGTTCCTAGTAATAACATGCCCTAAATTTTTACATTCTAGACAGCATTTTTATAGGGTGTATAAATGAGAAGTATAAAACTTTGACATGGTCAGGGAACAGGGAAGGCAAGATGTGCAAATAGCTGTAGTAGGCTTTGAATACAAACCAGAGAAGACAAGAAACAGTATACTACTCCAAAACCAAGGATTTTACCATCTTTGTTAGACCCTCTCTGGGCAAAATGCATATCTTATCCACCTCAAAAGCAAGAATTTAAAGTTCTGTGGATTTTAAATTATAATTGTTAACATGCATTTGCAATGATGCCAGTGAATCTCACTTACCTCTACAACATTTGGCATGGGGTTAAATCCACAAAGGTTGCAGACAGTGTTCTTGCATTCAGTGCAGGTGTTGTAGTTGGGAGGATTCTTCGAGCCCAAATTGAGTTCCACCTTACAGAGCGGACAGGTGGACTGTCCTGCTTTGGGAGCAGCTTGGGAGACTGCTGCTGCCTTTGGAGGCTCTGATGGAGCTTTGTCAACTTTGTCTTGTACCGATGGAGGAGCCTTGGCCTGTTGGGATTGCTCTGGTTTCTTATCCTGCTCTGATTTCTGAGCAGCAGGTGATTTGGTTGCCTTTGGAGTAGCCATCTTGGGAGAAACTGGTGGCGTGGTTTTGGATTCATCCTGAACAGCTGAGGTTATCAAAGTGGATGCAGAGCTGAAGATGGAGGAACCAAAACCAAACATCTTCCCAGTCACTGGCTCTGCAGGCTTTGCAGCATCAGGCTGAGTTTTAGGACCACCAAAGCCAAAGAAGCCACCTGACTCCTGCTGTGTAGCTGGGGTGGCATTGCTTTGCTTACGCCCAGTTTGACTTGTCTGGTCTGGTGGTTTCTGACTGGGAGCTGGGCTGGCCTTTTTCTGACTCTCTGGCCCTCTAGCAGCTTCAGCCTTGACTGTCTGTGCTGCTCCTGCTGACTGTTTCCTCTGAGGTGAGTGTGGTGCTGAAGACTCTTTCTTTTCAGGTTCAGCTGGGTTGTTGATATCCTTGTTTTGGGGTTTAGTCTGAGGTTTGACCAAGGTGGGTCCTGGGGGCTGAGATACTCCCAGAGCCCGCTGCATCTGGCAGGTGAGACACAGCCACTCTTTCACCTAAAAAAATAATTTTCTGTTATACAATGTTAGGTAACCCACTATAATTACACATTTTTTAAAATGTTTATCTTACTGTGAACAGGGATTATTTCTTATACTTTGATTCAATAGCTGGAGTTACAAATGGAGTAACAGAAAGTGGGGATTTGAATATGTTTAATATTCCCAGGCAGAATATGAATGAAGGCATGCATAATTTGAACATAATGAGGAGACAGCAAGAGATCAGTATACATGTAAAAAGGTGAATGTGGTGTAGCTCTTTACAATCTTTCAGCAAGTTTTTTTTTATCTCAGTGAAAAGTAAAAAGTGAATGGTAATAAAAATGATTTGCTCTCTCTAGACTTACCTCTGCATTATTTGGCATAGGGTTAAATCCGCATTGGTTACAGACAGTGTTTCTGCATTCTGTGCAGGTGTTGTAGTTAGGAGGATCCTTAGAGCCCATGTTGAGTTCGACCTTACATAGTGGACAGGTGGACTGGCCTGCTTTGGGAGCAGCCTGAGAGGCTGCTGCTTCCTTTGGAGGCTCTGAGAGAGCTTTGTCCACTTTTGTCTGTCCTGATGGAGGAGCCTTTGCCTGCTGGGGTTGCTCTGGTTTCTTATCCTGCTCTGGCTTCCGGGCAGCAGGGGATTTGATCTCTTTTGCTGGAGACATCTTGGGAGAAACTGGTGGTGTGGTTTTGGGCTGGTCCTGAACAGCTGAGGTTATCAAAGTGGATGCAGAACTGAAGATGGAGGAACCAAAGCCAAACATCTTCCCAGTTGCTGACTCTGCAGGCTTTGCAGCAACGCGTTGAGTTTTAGGGCTACCAAAGCCAAAGAAGCCTCCTGACTCCTGCTGTGTAGCTGGGGTGGCATTACTCTGCTTACGTGCAGTTTGACTTGTCTGGTCTGGTGGTTTTTGAGGACCTGTCTTCCGGCTCTCCTGTGGTGTTTTCTGACCAGGAGCTGTGCTGGCCTGTTTATGACTCCCTGGTCCGTTAGCAGCCTCAGCCTTGTCTGACTGTGCTGCTAATGTAGACTGTTTCCTCTGAGGGGAGACTGGTTCTGAGGTTTCCTTCTTTTGTTCAGCGGGTGTTGGAGTGTCCTTCTTTTCAGGTTCAGTTGGTTTGGTGGAGTCCTTCTTTTGAGGTTCAGTTGGTTTGGTGGAGTCCTTCAATTGGCCAGCAGCAGGTGTAGGGACTTTACTGGGTGATGTCTGGGATTTCATCGTGGGAGGCCCTGGGGGCTCAGATGCTCCTAATGCTCTTTGCATCTGACAGTTAAGACATAGCCACTCTTTCACCTAAAATAAGAATGCATTAAACACCTGGTTATGTGCTGTTTGTAATTTGAGAATAATTTCAAAACAATTACTATGTAGAGAAACTGACTGCCCACAAATGCACTTCACAGTAAATATTTCAATGTATAAAAAACAAAAAAAAACACCGTTCAAATCTTATCCAAAATCATTTTCCAATGTGCTTACTGCAAATATAAGTGGATACACAAGTATAATTTTCCCTTTATCACAAAGAATGTTTCAGTATTACTTTTCTTACCTCTGCTACATTTGGCATAGTACTAAATCCACATTGGTTACAGACAGTGTTTCTGCATTCAGTGCAGGTGTTGTAGTTAGGAGGATCCTTGGAGCCCATGTTGAGTTCCACCTTACAGAGCGGACAGGTGGACTGGCCTGCTTTGGGAGCAATTTGGGAGGCGGCTGCTTCCTTTGGAGGCTCTGATGGAGCTTTGTCCACTTTGGCCTGTCCTGCTGGAGGAGCCTTGGGCTGCTGGAGTTGCTCTGATTTCTTCTCCTGCTCTAGTTTCTGAGCAGGAGGTGGTTTGGGCTCTTTTGCTGGAGACATCTTAGGAGAAACTGTTGGTGTAGTTTTGGGGGAGATATTGGCAGCTGTAGACATCTTGCGGGAGACTTGTGCTGGTCCAGACATCTTGCGAGAACCTGGTGGTGTAGTGCGAGATTCATCCTGAACAGTAGACGTTATCAAAGTGGATGCAGAGCTGAAGATGGAGGAACCAAACCCAAACATCTTCCCAGTCGCTGACTCTGCAGGCTTTGCGGCATCGTGTTGACTTTTAGGACCACCAAAGCTGAAGAAGCCTCCTGACTCCTGCTGTGTAGCTGGGGTGACATTACTCTGCTTTACTCCAGTTTGACTTGTCTGGTCTGGTGGTTTCTGAGAACCTGATGTCCTCCGGATCTCCTGTGGCGTTTTCTGACCAGGAGCTGGGCTGGCCTGTTTCTCACTCTCTGATCCTTTAGCAGGTTCAGCCTTGGCTGGTTGTGTTGCCGATGTAGACTGTGTCTTCTGAGGGGAACCGGGTGCTGAGATCTCCTTTTTGAGGGGTGCAGCAGGAGTTGGTGTCTGCTTTTGAGCCACAGAAACTTTGTTGGGTGAGGGCTGGAGTTTTGTCATGGGAGGTCCTGGGGGTTCAGATGCACTTAGTGCCCTCTGCATCTGACAGTTCAGACATAACCATTCCTTCACCTGAAAAAAAAAAAGATGAATTAAAACACCATAACACCTCCATGCAATCACTTGACAATGTTAAAATATGAAATAAGTATGTGTATGCCTGTACAATGATGTGCTGTCACATATTTGTTTCAACTTTTCAAATGATGTATTTTAATCTAATTTAAAAGTAAATGTGCATATGCTTTTATGTGGAAATGTACCCATTTACCCATCCTGTTACCAAGCAACATTAACTATTTGATTTTATTACCTCTGACACATTTGGCATTGGATTAAATCCACATTGGTTGCAGACAGTGTTCTTGCATTCAGTGCAGGTGTTATAGTTGGGAGGATCCTTCGAGCCCAAATTGAGTTCCACCTTACAGAGCAGACAGGTGGACTGTCCTGCCTTGGGAGCAGCTTGGGAGACTGCTGCTGCCTTTGAATGCTCTGATGGAGCTTTGTCAACTTTGTCTTGTACCGATGGAGGAGCCTTGGCCTGCTGGGGTTGTTCTGGTTTCTTATCCTGCTCTGATTTCTGAGTAGCAGGTGATTTGGTCGTCTTTGGAGTAGCCATCTTGGGAGAAACTGGTGGTGTGGTTTTGGGCTGGTCCTGAACAGCTGAGGTTATCAAAGTGGATGCAGAACTGAAGATGGAGGAACCAAAACCAAACATCTTCCCAGTCGCTGACTCTGCAGGCTTTGCAGCAACGCGTTGACTTTTAGGGCTACCAAAGCCAAAGATGCCTCCTGACTCCTGCTGTGTAGCTGGGGTGGCATTGCTTTGCTTACGCCCAGTTTGACTTGTCTGGTCTGGTGGTTTCTGAGGACCTGATGTGCTCTGGCTCTCCTGTGGCATTTTCTGACCAGGAGCTGGGCTGGCCTGTTTCTGACTCTCTGGCCCTCTAGCAACCTCAACCTTGGCTGGTTGTGCTGCTGGTGTAGACGGTTTCCTCTGAGGGGAGCCTGGCGCTGAGATCACCTTTTTTTGAGATCCAGCAGGTGTTGGAATGTCTTTCTTTTGAGGTTCATCTAGTTTGGGAGTGTCCTTCTTTAGAGCAGCAGCAGGTGTAGGGACTCTATTCGGTGAGGTCTGTTGTTTCATCATGAGAGTTCCTGGGGGCTCTGCTGCTCCTAGTGCTCTCTGCATCTGGCAGTTGAGACATAACCACTCCTTCTCCTAAAACAACACAATAAATTTATCAGTGACATTTCAATCAGTGTTGTCTCACCATGGGATGCCATTTAATTTTCTAAAAAGATATTAGACTATTACGTAAATAAATAAACAAATAAGTATGGAAATCATTATTCAGGTAAGTTTCCTGTAGTCCTTAAAGGATAAGTTTGGTGATTTTGGACCTATATATGATTTGTCTCCTGTAGTACTTGGACCCACAGACAATATTGTCTCCCAAGTCAGCTGTTGGTTGAAATGGCGAGATCCCGTTGCTAGCCTCTTGCTGCTAACAATAAGTCCAAATGGGATATGTCAAAATATCTCCAAAAAAGCCATTTGTAGGCTCCACAGGGGAGTTGAGAGTAAATGGACGCACACTTTAATTAATCAGGAAATCACAGAACTATTTTTCTTTGCCACAGCACAGACTGCTGTGGGGTGAAAGTGTGTTACTGGTGGTGTGATCTAGTTTTGTCAGATTGTAAACAATTGCACATGTAGCCGGTTAGAGTTTGGTAGAACACTATCCACTGAGTGGAAATGGTGCGGTGCTGCTGCTTTCTGGGCTGTGAATATAAATGCGTCAGTTGGTCATCATATAGTTTTCACAGACTGGCTTTTTTGGAGATATTTTGACACACCCCGTTTGGACTCATTGTTAGCAGCAAGAGGCTAGCAACAGAAGCTCACCGTTTCTACTGACAGCTGACTCGGGAGCCACTATTGTCTGCGGGTCCAAGTTGGCCTACTACAGGTATGTAAGAGCCAAATATATATAAGTCCAAAATCTGCAAACTTATCCTTTAACTGTATGCAATTTACTCACAAAATATTAAATTTCAAATGATATTGTCAAGATAAAGAGAAACTGTGTTCATATATTGTAGACATGCTGCATTGATGCCATTTTAAGAACCAAGTTATATAAAACCATATGAAATGAAAAAGTAAACAAAGGTATATCAGCACAGCAGTACTCTTATCTTACCCCTTTAACATTTGGCATAGGGTTAAATCCACATTGGTTACAGACAGTGTTTCTGCATTCAGTACAGGTGTTGTAGTTAGGAGGATCCTTGGAGCCCACGTTGAGTTCCACCTTACAGAGCGGACAGGTGGACTGGCCTGCTTTGGGAGCAGCTTGAGAGGTTGCTGCTTCCTTTGGAGGCTCTGATGGAGCTTTGTCCCCTTTGGGCTGTCCTGATGGAGGAGCTTTGGGCAGCTGGGGTTGCTCTGATTTCTTATCTTGCTCGGGTTTCTGGGTAGCAGGTGATTTGGTCGCCTTTGGAGTAGCCATCTTGGGAGAAACTGGTGGTGTGGTTTTGGATTCATCCTGAACAGTTGAGGTTATCAAAGTGGATGCAGAACTGAAGATGGAGGAACCAAAACCAAACATCTTCCCAGTCACTGACTCTGCAGGCTTAGCAGCATCGCGTTGACTTTTAGGGCTACCAAAGCCAAAGAAGCCTCCTGACTCCTGCTGTGTAGCTGGGGTGGCATTGCTCTGCTTACGTTCAGTTTGGCTTGTCTGGTCTGGTGGTTTCTGAGGACCTGTCTTCCGGCTCTCCTGTGGTGTTTTCTGACCAGGGGCTGGGTTGGCCTGTTTCTGACTCTCTGGTCCTTCAGCAGCCTCAGCCTTGCCTGGCTGTGCTGCTGGAGTAGATGGTTTCCTCTGAGGGGAGCCTGGTGCTGAGGTCTTTTGTGGTGCAGGCTGTGCTGGAGTGGTCTTTTTAATTGATGCGTTGGCCAAAACTGGATCTTTTTGTGGTGTGGAGACTTTGTTAGATGAAGTCAGTGGTTTCATCAATGAAGGTCCAGGAGGTTCAATTCCTCCAGCAGCACGTTTCACCTGGCAGTTTAGACACAGCCACTCCTTTCCCTATAAAAAAATAACAAAATATTAATATAAAAAATTCCAGTGTTGGCAATACATAACAGAACCCCTAAAATAAAAAAAAGTCCTATCCTGGAAAAAATTAGAATTCAGCTGTAATGGTGTCAGGTGCATATACAATGAGAAGACTCTGTTTCAGTGAATGGCTTGGCTTAGCTGGTGGCAGGACTGGAACAAAGAATGTTCTTTGATCAAGGCATCCAAATATTGGGACTAATGTGGCACCTGTAATGTTGATATTCTGTATAAATAAAGTGTGAGAAACAAATCACCCGACTTAGTCCATGTTTGTGCTTCTGGCAACTGCCACTGTTGCCAACAGTATTTATGAGAATCACACATTAGCTGTTTTTATTTAATCAAAATATTTATTTATATATACCTACTTATCTAAAACTGTATTGTTACAGAGCTGCAAAACGTAAAAAATGTTCCACCTGCCACAAATATATAGCCAAGTGACACAAATAATAGGGTCGAATATCTGACATTAAATTAAATGAGGAGTTGGTGATGAAAACTTCATTTTTATGCTCAGAAAGTATAATATATTTATAGTTCATGTAGACAAACAAAATGTTTCAGGTCTCTTAAGTATAAGTAGTGCCATTGTTCTACTGTGTGAGGTTGAGGTTTATTTGCTTATGAATAGTTGGTCTCTGTAGAGAGTGCTAGATGGCATTCAGAACTGAGCTCATTATTTAATGGTGGGGACGGCTTATTATGTTGTGTAGCGTCTATCATTATTATACTAGTACATTCTAGAAATGGCAAGAAAATCATTGCTCTGCATTATTCAGTGCTCATTGTTGCCACAAATGTTTTTCTATGGTGAGAAGCATTTGCTATTCTCAAATTTGCCAAAAGTATTCTCTGTGTGGTACACTCATTTCAAGTTACTTCTGAAAATCAAAATCAGCATTGCAGGGGTGGGTCCAAAATAAACATGTTAAAATACCAACTTTCACAGACATGTTTGCAGAATGCACAAGAGGATCTCCCCATCCCCGTCTTAGTGGATTACTGTTTTAGCCATTAGTTTCAGCAGAACAAGCCAGCATCACAAGATCAAGTAGCCTTGGACTGTCCTTGGCAAACTAGCCTACTAACACTGTGCATTGAATTACAGCGTCAAGTGTCAAGTCCTTTGTGCTGCAGATAACCTAGAAGATGCCGTGTCCATTTAGAGCACTACCCAATGTGGTATTCCCTACAAGACAATCCCCATGAGAGAGGCGTAACAATTCCCCTTAAAGAGGCGTGTGCATGACCTGAAGATAAATATATCAACAGCAACTCTAATACTCTCAGATAATGCAGCATACCAGGAAATGCCTAATATAGTGTTTTTGCTTCATTCATCTGCTGCAAAATAATACATGTAGTTATTTTTCATGTCTAGGGACTTGGGGCCAGAGAGTTTTTTTTTTTTTTAGAATGTCCAGTTCACCAGAATTGTATTTTCAAAATGTGCCTCTGCTACAAGCTGGACCTTAACTCTGTCAGTGGAAAATGGCTACTGCCTTGGTCAGCTATTCATGTAAATGAGTGCTAGCATTTGGAGATAGCTCTCCAAACAATAAAATTAACATCAATTAATCAACCACTCTGAACTCACTCTGAAAAACCACTCAGCTTCAAATAGTTTAATTTATAGCTATCATGAGCATGCTATATCTAAGGAATGAGTAGCAATGAGACATTGAGACAATAACTAACTCTAAGATTGAACCAGCTGATTGGTTCCCAATGACCAACCGTTTAACTCAGGAAGCATATACTACTTGCCCAAATTAAAGAGTCATTTGTATCAGGTTGCAAGATCAAATTGCTCTAATTGACTAATAATATACATACAGAATTGAATTATGCCATGAATTTTGATAGCATTTGAGAGCATGTCTGTGTAGAAGTAAAACATGGGTTTAGGGGCACTTCTCATGTAACCTGTCTAGAAAATTAGGCATTTCCTATGTCTCCTAGGCAAAAGTGTGTCTACCACATTCCAATAACGGTCATGAAAATGGATAAGAAAAATTAGGAAATGCATTCATTTATTCCTTCATCTGTTCATTC
Organism: Centroberyx gerrardi; assembly: GCF_048128805.1. Taxonomy (NCBI): domain Eukaryota; kingdom Metazoa; phylum Chordata; class Actinopteri; order Beryciformes; family Berycidae; genus Centroberyx; species Centroberyx gerrardi. The sequence goes on along the minus strand of NC_136000.1, from coordinate 17,309,727 downwards.
AAGTAATATCAAAAAGGTGCCTTACCCCAGTAACATTTGGCATAGGGTTAAATCCACAAAGGTTGCAGACAGTGTTCTTGCAGTCAGTGCAGGTGTTATAGTTGGGAGGATTCTTAGAGCCCATGTTGAGTTCCACCTTACAGAGCGGACAGGTGGACTGGCCTGCTTTGAGAGCAGCTTGGGAGACTGCTGCTGACTTTGGAGGTTCTGATGGAACTTTGTCCACTTTGGGCTGTCCTGATGGAGAAGCCTTTGCCTGCTGGGGTTGCTCTGGTTTCTTCTCCTGTTCTGGCTTCTGGGTAGCAGTTGGTTTGGTCCCTTTTGCAGAATGCATTTTGGGAGAAACTGGTGGCGTTTTGGATTCATCCTGAACAGATGAGGTTATCAAAGTGGATGCAGAGCTGAAGATGGAGGAACCAAAACCAAACATCTTCCCAGTCACTGACTCTGCAGGCTTTGCAGCATCAGGCTGAGTTTTAGGACCACCAAAGCCGAAGAAGCCTCCTGACTCCTGCTGTGCAGCTGGGGTGGCATTGCTCTGCTTACGTCCAGTTTGACTTGTCTGGTCTGGTGGTTTCTGAGAACCTAATGTCCTCCGGGTCTCCTGTGGTGTTTTCTGACCAGGAGCTGGGCTGGCCTGTTTCTGACTTTCTGGTCCTTTAGCAGCCTCGGCCTTGGCTGGCAGTGTTGCCGATGTAGACTGTTTCTTCTGAGGGGAACCTGGTGCTGAGATCTCCTTTTTGAGGGGTGCAGCAGGAGTTGGTGTCTGCTTTTGAGCTGCAGAAACTTTGTTGGGTGAGGGCTGGAGTTTTGTCATGGGAGGTCCTGGGGATTCAGAGGCTCCATGAGCTCTCTGTATCTGGCAGGTAAGACAAAGCCACTCCTTCCCCTGTACAAAAATAAAAATATATATATATATTTTACAATGATGAAATAATAATGTAAAAATTACATTACAAGAAAAGGGCTCATTTTCATACCTCTGAATTAAGTTCAGTTCACATAACACCAGTCGAGTACAAAGTAGTAGTAGAAATCATTAACGGCTTTGATATATTGTGATTATAACAAAAAAAAAAAGCTTGAGGTCATTAGAATTAAGACAAGATAAGAAAACAAGAATTTGATGAGGGGGGCCACAGCAATATAAACATGCCATAAAAGATACAAATCTTATCAACATTTTAGTAACTTAGTCTTCTTTTTCTCTGACAATCTCAAGACCTGTTGCCTGATCTTTTATTTATTTATTTATTTATTTTTCTTGCAAGTAAGATTCAGCAAGTAGTTGAATAATAGGTATGCTATACTACAGAGTAAGAATAAACAACTTTCCTTTAAGCTGCAGTAATGCGTCAAGCTGAATCAACTTACTAAATAAGATTATACTCTTTAAATAGACTGGCAAGTGGTGACCACAAGTCAATATACTGAGCAATCAAATTAGTCTTTGAAATGGCTAAAGAATTTACAATTGTCAGTGAGATGGAAACAAATAAAAGCCATAGTAAAAGTTACAGATAATCAAATAATGGAATATAGACATATAATGAAGTGCAAAAATATATAGATACTTTTTAGAAATGTAAAACTTTTAGGCATAATACACAAGTAAAAAATTAAGCATCTACTTACTCCAGAGTCTGGAGGGCTGAAGCCACACAAGCTGCACACTTCAGTTTTGCACTGTGTGCAGGTGTTATAGTTAGGTGGCTCCTTGGTGTGCCTATTGAGTTCTGTCATGTTACACACTGGGCAAAGGGACTTAGGTCCTGCTTTTGACTGCGACCCGGCTTTGTTAACTCCCTGTGATGTTAGCCCTGCCTGGGCCTGGCCAGCTGGCCCCGGCCCCTTGGGGCCTTGCTGCTGAGGACCAGGTTTACCAGAAGACTGCTGCTGGGGTGTAGTCCTATTGGAGGCCTGCTGTTGTCCCACCTTAGGTGAGCCCTGTGTTTGTTGTCCAGATTTAGCTGAACCCTGCTGTTGCACTCCAACCTTAGGTGAATGCTGCTGTTGCACTCCAACCTTAGGTGAACCCTGTTGTTGCTGCCCAACTTTAGGTGACCCTTGCTGTGGGCCAGATGTTTGTGGCCCAGTCTTTGTGGACCCTTGTTGTTGTGTCCCAGACTTAGCAGGACCTTGTTGTTGTGGCCCAGTCTTAGTTGGAATCTGTTGTTGAGCTCCAATCTTAGGTGAGCCTTGCTGTGGTGGGCCCTTGGGTGGAATTTTCTGTGGTCCACCCTTAAGTTGGTCTTCAGGATGTGGTCCAGCCTTGGGAGCAGCTTGTTGCCCACCAGGTTTGTTTGGGGGTCCTGCCTGCCCATTGCCCTGCAGCTGAGGTCCTCCTTGTTTAGGAGGTGCCTGGCTCTGCTGCTTAGGGGGGCCCTGGCCTGATTTCTGGGGCCCCTGAGGCTGATGTGGGCCTTTGCCAGGGCCTGCTCCTGGCTGCTGTTCTCCAGATGGCTTCGCCCCCTGCTGGGGAGGCACTTTCTTTTTTTGATCCCCCTCCCCATCCTCCCCAAATAAACTAAACTTATTCACAGCAGAGGACACAGCACTGAGGGGGTTGGCCCCACTTAGGAAATTAGAGGAGAACATAGTGAGGTCTTCCTCCTCCTCTTCCTCCTCCTCCTCCTCGTCCTCCTCGTCCTCCTCCTCGCTGGAGCTGGAATCTACAGGACTGTCAGAGTCAGAGCAGGAGCTGTCTCCTCTCTGTCCTGGCTCTCCCACAGAAGCCTGAGGGGGGGCTGGGACTGGGGCTGAGGAGAGGGCATCTACAGCCCCACTGCTGCTGCTGCTACTGCTGCTGCTGCTCCCTGGACTCTCCTCTGGCTCAGCATCTACATCAGACTTCCTACAGGCATGAGAGACAGAGAGAGAGAGAGTGGGGAGATGAGAGGGAGGCAGTGTGAGATGACAAAGAACAAGAAAAGGGGGAGGGAGAAGGAAAGAGAGCGTGAGAATTTCGCAACCACATTTACAATATTGTCTGGCTCAATATGCTGCCCCTGGCAGATAATGGTAAACAAAATAACATTATGCTGCAACAGCATACTGGAAAATAATGAGAGTAGAGGAAACATAATACCACTGATCCACTTTCTAAGGTGGATTTCCTGATCCTCCTCATACATTTTGAGACAGCAATGTAATCAGGTTTGCCCTAAGGTTCTTATAAATAAGGACATATTAATATGCATACACATCAGATATTATGACTCCACATTTTAGAGCATCAGTGTGTTACCTTAACATGCCTCCTGTTTACAGTTGTGTCTTTATCTGAATTCATTAGCTGCACATTTTACAATTGAGGTATTTAGATGTGAATGTAAATATGAATGAAATGCGTCTGTGGCAGTGCTTAAAAAATTAAATTTACTTTTGTCCTGGCTGAAACGATTATCACTGTATTTGTCACCCCTATTCAGAGAAAGCCATTAATGATTCAGTCTCGGTCTTGATTTACTCCGCTCCGACTGTTGCTTTCAGCACCACGGACAGGGTCAGAGCCGCTCTATTGATCACAGCGTTATACTTCCTGAAACCACACAGATCCCTTTCAGCCAGCAATACAATACAGACCGATGTCCAACACGGGAGGCGGACACTGCTCTCAATAAACTGGGTTACTACATAACCAATTCAAGGTACCATTTAAGGTAGACGATCTGGTCCACATTGCATTTGTAGCATTGTCTTGAATGATTCCCTAATCATGACCCGTGCAAGCTACGTTTCTCGGGTAATCACATCGCCTTGCCTTTTCCTTGTCACCCAGATGACACGTTTTAATGTCGAGGAGGGGGAAATCTCATGCAGAGCGTGTTTTACAGCAGCACGACGAGTAAACACAGTCAATCTAGCGCTCTCTCTGGAGAAACTGCAGGCACATCCGGGCAGGGGCCCATCAAATAAAGCATGAGAAGTGAATACTAATATTTTCCTTTACAAAAACAACATAAAGGGCAATACAGGCCCGTGACTGCAGTCAGCAATTGCCTCTGGATATACAACAGCTGTATTCAACGTTTACTACTATCAGCTCGCTACAATCGGGATTGGTCCATAGCAGGGTAGGTGGATACGATTTTCCACAGCGTTTTCTTTCTTTTTTTTTAAATTATTATTATTTCTCCAGAGAAGCAGCATGCATTATATTAGACCACTTTAAACCGAACATCTTGTCAGTCCGCAGAGGGGACGAGGTGATGACAGCTCCAAGCGCACGGGTGAGCTGAGATGTCAAAACCACATTATCACCTATTTGTGTGCCCTTGAGAAGTAGCCTACTTTGATTTCGGAATAACCTACGTTGAACTATCTTGCACGATTTGAAATAATCCTAAATCACTGCGGAAACCAAGCAAAGCCCTGTCATCGGTGGCATTCCCCCCAGTACCATCTGTTATCCGTTCCGTGTGCCCCCGCTCATCTCCTCCCATCCTGCAGCCGAGCATCCTTCACCCTCCACGGTCACAATGTCAAACAGTACAGCCGGGTATTCCAGTAAACTCGATGCGAATTATACCTTCAGCAATAGCAGATCTGTCGCCCCATCCTCGCTCAAACCTCCTCGGATACCCCGTCCGCGTCTGTCTGATCGCCGAGGGATGGAGGGCACGGGGCAGCAGAGAGAGAGAGAGCGATCAGCATCCACTCCGCCTCCCGCACCAGTGCGCAAGCGCCGCATCTGACAGGTGATCACAATATATATCACGCACGGAAATTGAAATTAAAGGGGACAAGACGATTTATTTCCCCAGAGTCACGTGTTGTCAGAGGCAAAGACCTTAAGATTTACCCTCGTGCGTAATATGTTGCCCATTTTCTCAGCGACCTTTGACGGATTTGAAATGCCATTGTTGTGAGTAATAAGGAAGGATAATGTGCTTTTAGCTCGCTGAGCCAAGGAGCAAAACCAGCTGAATTTATTTCAGATTTATTCCAAAATTGCATAGCAATCTTGTAAAAACTCCTCAATTTATGCTATGATGCTCACATGTGCGTTCATAATGATAATGCAGGCTGAATGTTCCTGGCAAAATCTCACTGGCATCAGAACATTGGTAAGTCAAGCAAATGGCATTCTCCAGCTTATTTCATCTGCAAATTGATTGTAAACACGTCCTCTACCATATCTTTTCATTCTCTCTATCTCTCTCTCTCTCTCTCTCTCTCTCTCTCTCTCACACACACACACACACACACACACACACACACACACACACACAGAGATCCATGTATTCATCCACACACGTGTGCAGTTGCATGTGAATGCAGGTCATCACTCAAAGTGAGCTGGCCATTCATTTATCCCCTCTGGCTTTGTGAGGATGCTTACATGGTCCATATCCAATGGCTCACCAAGAAATATTATCATCAGTACAAACTCCCTGATGGATCATCTGTCTTACAAATCTTAAACATTAGCTGTCCTTCAGCAACCCTGTCTAAATACTGGCACGCCACAAAAATGTGAATGTTTGTGTGTGTGTGTGTGTGTGTGTGTGTGTGTGTGGTCAGTAAAAAACATGAACTGTGTTTATCAATCCACAACACTATGTAACCAATCAATAAATTTCACCACCACCATTAAGGTTTTCTCCTTTTGATCTTTCTTTCTGCTTGTCAATTTAACAACCACCAATTTTTAGCCCACTTTCTGCTACACACTCTCTGATCATACTAGGCGAGACTCAAAGTCTGTGCTCGCGTAGTTGTAGCCTCATATACCCATATATTCATATATGGGTTGTGATTGCAGCAGTCAACAGTTTCTATGCATACATCTCTGGAAATAATCCACATTCCTTGCTTTAAGCATTGATCTGTGAATCATACAGATGCTTTCATTTGCAGGGCAAACTGCCCACTGGAGTACTGCTGTGCATAAGTTGTCTAGACATTTCCAAGTTGTCTAGACATATCCTCTTGGGCCTGAACTGAAAGATTGTTACGAGGCCGTGTTGTGGGCTGCCTTCTCAATTTATAGAATGAAGAGTGAAGATGTATGTAGTAGGACGAGAACACCCACAGGCCCAGAGCACCGGAAATGCTCCAGTCTGACTAGTCTAACTTCTCTTCGTCCTGCGTTGTACTCTGGCACTTCTCCCAGAAGAGTTTTTCTACTACAGAGCAGATGTGATGTGAAGAGACAATCTGGGCAATCTTATCCTGTGCCACTGTCACTGCGATGAAAAACTGTTTCTGCTTTCTTTCTCCTTTCCTCCCTCTTGACCAGGCCAGATGAATAGACTCCATACAAGAACATACAATACTGCTGTCTTACCATCCACAGGCCGTGATTCTTTAAGCAGTTTCCCTTCTGAAAAAGCATTAGTGTCTATTATACAGCTCTCTTTAGAATTGACAATTCTATGAAAAAAAGTAATGTAATGTAAATCCCACACTGGATACCTGGTCTCTAAGGGAGGGGATTTAAAAAAAATATGTTTAAGCATTTGCTTTCAGCCCTTGCCGTGAAGTGGTTGTCAGTGAAGTGGCAGTCCTGCTCCAGTTAGCAGAAAGTCACTGCAACACAAGGAGCTGTGAAGAAAAGGACTGAGAGGTCAATCATCTCCCACCAGTACAGACCACTCATCTGACCACTCATCTGGCATGGGAGAGATAATTCACCAGCGCTGACTCCTGAATCATCAGGGGAAAGGATTTATCTAGACTTTTTAAACAGACACACACGCACATACGCACGCACACGCTCGCACACACTCACGTGACTTTAGATACAGCCCTACTCCGCATGTGGTGTGTGTGTGAGGGAAGTGTGTGGGAGGGAAGGCGAGCAAGTGGTGTGTGGGCGTGTGGACGAGTTGCGTCATGCGTGATGTGTGAGCAGCAGGATGCTAGGGTCTCTCTTTGGAAAGCGCCAGATTTGGCTTCACTGCAGACACGCACACACACACACACACACACACACACACACTGGAGACTTTCATCAGCACAATCTCCATCTGGGGATATAGGCTGAAGCTTTGCTGTGGACTCGCGCAGAGGCCGGAAATCCTTAAGTAATCTAACACTGCTTATATCTACCCCGTCCTCACAATCTGGTAGTTCAAAATATCACATCTTTTTGGTACGCACATTGAGTGATGATCCTGCTATCCTCTTACTATCGTTTGTGCGGTATTAGAACAGGAGTTCAGTCCAGGCAGAAGTAGGCTATACGAAGGTTCACACAGGGAGAGGTAGCAGTATATTTTGTTTAGCCTATGGACCACAATATACTCTGAGAAGACGTTAACAGTGCATAATAGTGGTTCTTTGGCTTGTGATTTTAAAGGACAGTAGAAGTTTTGGGAAACAGTCTAAAAATCAATGTGTATGATGAATGTTTAATGTTATAAAACTGGTCCTGACTGCTGAAGAAATGAGTCGTGTTTATCAATCCGCAACATTATGTAAGAATGTAAGACAGCTCATGTCAGCAAGCAATCAACAGATACAGTACCATCAAGTTCTTTTCTTTTCATCTCTCTCTCTTTCTCTCTGCTTGTCAATTTAACAATCTCCACTTTCTCCACCATCAGACTTGTCACCATCCCATTTTCTCCCACGCACTCTCTCATCGTGCTAGACCAGATCAGCATCCTTAACAGCATCACTCAGTCGTGGGGAGGAACCCCACAATGAACTGAACTGTATGCTCACATCATGCGTAGTGAGTAAATTCACACCAGGGACCGAGATAAAATCTCCTACAAAAGTCTTTTAATATCAGTCCTCACCACCGTCCAAGTCGTTTCTGTAAGAACACAGACATGATTCCCAACAGGAAAGTCAAGAGATAAACAGAATCAGCCTCACTCCCCTCCCTGTGGCGTGCTTTAGCAGTCCTAATGGAGGATTTGAGTGTACATGTTTGACAACTAGCTTGTAAAAATATGTGTCAGTATTTCTAACAACTGTTTTTTTTTATTTTAGAGACTTTTTTTTGCCTTCAAGTCACATGATTTCTTAATTTAAAGGGATAGTACATCTATTGATTTCTTTCAGCATCCAGAAAAGGTAGGGCTTGCATACCTTTTAGCATCAATAAAGGAAATTAGATATGATCTCTCCATCACAGCTGAATGAACATTCATGATCATGAGTATTATCGTTACCCATTCAATGCCAAGGCCTTACAGCTTGACTGTAATCATTTCTGCTTGCACTTTACACTTAAGTGAAGCATACAAATGAAATCCTGCATACATACATCTTAAATCGACAGATGATCTCCACGGGGACAAACCCAGACTCCATTAATCCAAACTATTCATGTACTTAGCCCTGATTGTCATTTTCCAAGCATCTCGTTAATTTAGACATGAGGGCATGTCCTGTATGACAAGGTGACCACACTGCTCCGTGCTTCACTTTTCTGCAGCATTGCCTTTCTGCTCACTCAAGCATTCACAAGCAGAGAGACGGTACATTTGTACACAACATTTGTATTCTTCTCAGCACTGTTGTTTAGCCGGATCCCCCCACCACCACCGCCCTCCCACCACCACCCCACCCTCTCATCTCTCTCTCTCTCTTTTTGTATCTGGCTCTCTCTCGCACACAAACTAACAGAGCTCAGAAGCAGTACTTATCTTGCTCTCGTTTTAATTAAGCTGAAACACTGGAGCATAATGCTGCCTAGGAGTTCCAACTCCCTCGGCTGTAATTCTCATGGACGAGACTGTGACTTCAACAAAACAAAACAACACCCAATCACTTAAAAAAAATGTTTCTTTTAAAAATTAATTTGGTATAGGAATTGAATAGTGTTTGCAAAGTGACCCACCTCTGACGCTGAGTCTTGAGGAAGGCAAAGCAGTTTTTTCCCGGCATGGTTTTCCCTGGAGCGGAGCCGGAGCGGTTTGGAGCGGTGACCTGCATGGAGGTGTGTGGCTGTCCTCTCTGGGTCTCTAGGTCTCTGTGCCTGTGTGTTCGGCAGGGTCACCATGTAATCTATACAGTAACCTGATCACACACACTTTGCCAGCGTCATTAAATTTACATATCTGCCCCGAGGAGGGGAAAATATGGACCCACAACACTACTCTCTAGTTGGAATGGCCCAATAGACCAATAGAAGATCAAAGACAAAATTAATCAGTTGGCAAATTTGTTTCATAGTATGATACTTATAATATGAATAATTTTGTGGCATCCTGTAAACTATCCTATATCATATTTTCTCAGAATATATTGTCTCATTGTCTTGTATTGTTTGGCTCTTACACTTAAAATAGGAGAATAAAGAAAGAAATGTGGCTTTGTTTATCATGGGTACTCTTTCTTCTCGGGCACCTGATTATTCCTGGAGGGATTCAGGCCTGCGCTTGGTCACACATTATAAACGCTGCAACAATGTAATTGATTGACTGATAACTTGATTGTGTCAGAACGTGCACGATACGCAGGTAGAGTTACCAAGCCTTGCCAGTATGTTGTCTGTCGCTAGGAAACATGGGCTGTGCAGCGCCTTCTCTCCCCCAGCTATCACTCAGCATCATGCTAGGACACTGCACAAGTCTCTCATGCCACCCTAGATTGTCTGTTTTCGTGACGAGTGACCACTGCTTTCTGCCATACTAAAAATACTCTTAAAGGAACAGTGTCCACCAAGACCTCAGAACAACCCTAGCTTTCAATTTCAACACCATCGTCCTTATCTTCACTTCCCCATTTCCTATCTCTCCTCTCCCACCAGCCCCTCCCCCCTCCCCTCTTTTCATGGGAGATTTCTAAGGATAACGTGGTTCACGCCCCCTAATCCTCCTGCAAATCAGGAGAGAGCAGGAAATCAGTGCTGATCTCCGGTTAGGACGATCAGAGGCAGTCAGAAAGGCAAAGGAGAGGAGGATGGGAGAGAGTGAAAATGAGGATGGAAAACAGTGGATAGGATAAGAATACAGCCATTTTGATCATGGTAATGAGGAGGGCGAAATACCATAAAGATAACATAAATAAGTCGTAGGCGGATGTGAGGGCAGGAGGGGATGAGAGGCTGAGGGGAAAAGGAGTCGTAATGATGCTCTAGATAAGAAAGGCAGGAAGAAGCAGCGCAGCTGCTGCTGCTTCAATGCTAATCGAAGCCTGTGGTAATAATGGTAGTGGCAAATGCTTGGAGTCAGAAATCCTAGCTGTCTTTCTTGGGACAGACCTGTCTAACATGTGTAGCCATTAGTAGTGTGTAACATACAACATTTAAAGTGGAAAGTGTACACATCCTATGGTGTGCTCTCAGCATTGCTCCTCCTTTTTCATGGCAGGGTGGAAAAGCCTTTGAAATCAGCATTTAGACCATGTGACAGGAAAACAATGCAGCAGATGAAATGTATTTGCCCTCCTACTACTGAATAGCTACAGCTAAAGTGGTTGTCAGCATGCAATCCCTGGTAGATTGTTGTTGTTTGGAATGTTGTGTTGAATGCTGTTCTGCAGGGAGATGGACATGAGATGTTTTGCAGAGAGGAGAGGTGCAATGGTAAGGTCTAGACAGCAGGCTGTATATAATTGAAGAGGTGTAAAAGAAGATGGGGTTTTAGACTACCAGAGGGCTCCTACCTCGCCAGTGTACAGTGTCAGAGGTGAGCTTTATTCAGTCAACATGCAGGCACTGTACCCTTAGTATGCAGTTTCATTACAAAGAAATCAAAGTTGACCCCACAGCATTGTGGCAGAAGGTATAGATGAGCGCACTGCTGAAATATAAAAATTTCACATTGTGTTTCTGTTGCAGATTTGACTCAGTAATTAATCTAGTCAGGCTTTCCAATCATAACTGAGAGCATTCCAATCACAAATGAAAGCCTTTTTTTGCTACTTGATATGCAATACAATTATGGAATTCAGATTTGTGGACTATTCCATCAACGGTCTTAGAGTGGTTAAGTTTAGAGTGCAACTAAGATGATGAACTTGAATATGAATGAATGTTCATGTGCACTAATAATATCTTTGTGTTGTTGGAAATCAGTCTTCATTGCTCGATTTGCAGGCTTCCTTGTCCTTGACTCTTTTAGTATTCACCTCTTGCCACGCGAAAGATACCAGTCAAGAAGAGAACATGACCTTGCATGTGTGCATGAGTGTCTGTCCCAATTATTTCGTGAGATGGAGACCATGGAGAATAGAGGCATCACTTTCTGGTGTGCTTTTCATCTGGGAGATAATATACTCTAATATCACCTTCACTGGCACCTGCTTGGCGTTTGGGTGTGGAACATAACAGAAACTGTACCACCCGTTGTATGTGTGTGTGCGTACATGCATATGTGTGTGTGTGTGTGTGTGTGTGTGTGTGTGTGTGTGTGTGTGTTTGAGTATGCACACTGTACTCAACCTGCCCAGGGAGAGGATCCATTCTCTCATCAAATATTCACCAGCAACCACAGGCTCCCAGCTGCCTGCTGTTATAATGCACACACATTGCCGTGTTATTGGTGCCTCATCTATTCGTTGAAAAAAGTACCTTATAAAACGCATGAACTGTCCATTTTGAGGATCGTTTTTTACGTTTTTGCTGCTTAACTGTCTTCAAACATAACTATCACACAAATACACCTACCCTGCATACAACAAATCTCTCATTTGAATGAAAGCTAGCTGGGTTGCTAGAATCTGTGGGAAATTCAATTCCCAGGTGCAGATCAGTTGAAGAATATGTGGCATGCTCATACACTTCCAGCACACCCTCAGACTGAAGTTGTGTTGAAATCCTTGGTGTGCTCGTGCTCGCTCATGCGGTCAAAATATTTCCTGCATAAATTCTGATGATTTTCTTCTCCCTTTGCTCACTTGCAGCTACAGTAATTCATACCTAATGATCAAAAGTGTGATTGGATAAGATTAATTACCCCTATCAAACTGGTAGTATTGATTAACTATTTTCAGCTAAGGTTTAGAGCTAATGTTTATGCATCATACTCTATTTAAACACTGAACCCCATGAAGAGCTTTTGTAACTCCACAGACTTATTCCCAGGCCTTAAAGAAGTTATGCAAATGTATGCATTTACTGTACAATACATACTACACATACGTATCGTTATTATTTGCAATGCTGGTATATATACAGTACTGACACCTACTTCCAACCATGTGATGCATATGATCAAAAATGGCACCACTGACAGGAATGAAATGTGTTCCTTCTTACTTGAAATTGTTGACATGAATCAAATGTGAACCTGTAAACTGTGAATGACAAGAACTCCATTACTAGAAACAATCATGCTGAAGTTCAGTGGTGTGACAGACACACAGTTAGCCTGCAATAAAGTGTTTGGGATCCAACACTGAAAAGCAGGAATGGACAAAACACTAAGGTAAGCAGTGTTGTTGCTGACTTAACCCATTGCACACTCTTACGTGCATGTACAAAGCATAGACAACATTCCTGCTAAAATGCACAACGGATAGGCAGCATTTTAAGTTTAGGTTCATTCTAACTGCATAAACACACCATATGAGATTAGTCAAAAACGTGCTTTCAAAATAAATTAAACTTTATTCAATGTGTAGTATTACAATATCTCACAAGGGCACGTCAAATTATATGAAGAAAGAAAAGCCAGCAGCTATAGAGCACAAACGCGTCCGTCGTTTGTGCTCTATAGCTGCCCATTCAAATATATGACAAAAGGACATTAAGAGTGCTGGCTTTTCTTTCTTCATGTATTAATCTTTGGCCGTGCACCTAAGGAGGATTTTCTTGACCGAGTTGTGCTCGCATTTGGCGGAGTTTGGACACGTCAAATTATAACCTACAGTACAGATATTGTACTTTGCAGCTCATCGTAACTCATATTTCACTTCACTTTGAGAACAACAGATAGCCACTGAAGGTCTGTTTGTTTTCATTGTCAAAGACTCTTGTACCAGGCCACAGTCAAAGATACACTGGATGTCTGCTACCTCCTGACTAGTGATATTCCATTTGAGGAATTAATTTCATAGCTGGCTTGTTGTTTCATGTGTTATCACTAAATGCTGTCACCTCAGACTGGTGCTGTGAATACATTGCTCTAGTAGAAGAAGGACAGTGTGAGAAATGAATTCGGGCAAATTCACTTTAAATACATATAAATACGTTTTCAGGGACATTTTATTAGCAAATACAGATGTTTAGTGAAGTTGAATCTCTGTCCAGGACCCAAAATGTTTCTGGTGTAATTAATTTTTTTATGCACTGTTAAGTCGATACTGCGCTGGTGTTTGGATTATAAGCAATGCCAAGATTACAACCATCTGACTGTCATTTCCAGTGGAGGGGTCCATGTAGCCAAAACCAGGAGGCAAATGTGAGGCTGAGTAAGCTACCCTATGATCCGAATAACATCTGAGACAAATATAATCGAAGTTAATCTTGAGACAAGAACAGCAGTATGTGTGTACTACAAGATGCTTTGAAGAATGTTTCTGACTTTGTCATAAAGGGTGATAAGTCTGCCTAATTCGTTTAATTAGATCAATCATATAAATCCTTACATTTCCTCTGGAAGAAATTCTTTCTTTTCAGCTCTTCCACCATCTGTTTGGTACCTTGCAGCTCTAAGCACATTTCTCTCAGTGCAGCTTGGATGCTGGATAGCTTGGCTGGAGTGAAATCTCAGCTTGTGCTTTGCTTTCCCGCATCTTGTATCTCTGCAGTATCATTCTCCTCTTCTAAGTGGGAAAGCTGTTGTTGAATGATTTAATTATTGCTAATTTCATCTTCAGCGGCCATGTGAACATTTGCCCTGGACAGGGAAATTAAAAGCAAGGTCAAAGGAAAACCATTAGAGTCTTCAATGTGGAGTTTGATGGCAGCTTGGTGTTCTAGTACATGTCTCATTAGAATCTGAATGTTCTGTTTAACCATTAACAGCAGATATCATAGATAAATGGATTCACCAGAAGACAATTAATGCTCTTATGTCAACATGTAAACAACATAAGTAAAATGGAAAAACTCTAAATTGTGCAAAGGATTTGTCTATGTGAAAGGTTGAGAGCTTTAGCGCCCCCATACTCTTTATTGTCAGATTGGAGCCTGCTTGGCATCAAAATACAAAGTGCAGCAATTGCAGGAAATCAACATCGCTCCTACCAGTGAGATATCATATAAATCCATCCTTAGATCTCACACACACTCCTGCTACAGAACATCAAGGCACTATAAGCATATTAATTAGACAGATAGACAACTAGCACAACTCAGTTAAGTCCCTTAACAACCAAACTTCTCCCCTGAAACAGGCAAACATACCAGTTGCCTACAGTTTACATGTTTACATCAATCACATATATGGCCTTGAATATTCAATACACGCAATTCCTCATCAGCTATAAGGAGCTTCTGGGATTTTCCTCCAAATTAAAGAGTTACTGCGCTTATAGAGGAAAGTATAGAGGAAACATTGCACACTAGGCAGCGTGCCTAACAGCAGACGAGTGAGGGCTCAAAGCATACATATTTCATATTGCTCTATTTGTATTCAAGGTTTTGTAAGTGATCCTAGAGTGAAACCACAGCACTGTAAGCGCATGCCATGTCGTTTGTATAATTCTACACCGCTGATTCTGCCTTTCCTGTTTTCCCCCAGCATGCAGAGCAATATGTTGTGTCACTTGACTCGCCGTGTTGTTTGTTGTGTTTTACAGCCTCGGCCAGCTGTTAGGGCCGCCACAGTGCAAAGGTCAGGGTGATGTAATGAGGAAGATGGAGGGATGAAGAGATGGATTAGAGGAAAGAACAGCACTCACAGGGACAGAAACACTGTGATTACACCCAGATTAACCACACAGCTCTCATGGCCACACAGTCATGCGCAAACTACACATGCATGCAAACACAGGCACACACACACCCACACGCATTTGCACGAAAGGATCTATATTCAGACATGCCCCTGGAAACGTGTGCAGAAAATAACCACACGACACTGAAACTTCACACATATCAGATTGGCATTTTCTTTAGCAGCTTTACACATTTATGTCTGGCTGACACATTCCCTTTGCCTGTATTTTGGGGCATGTGTGTTTCTCACTTACATCAGGTACCTGTCCCAGTTCTCCTGGCAGACTTAGAGTTTAGGCTGCTGGATTAGGCAGCAAGATAATTCAAAGACTTGTTGGTCCCACGGGAGACGCAGCCCCGAGGTAGAGGGCAGTGCATCACATCACACACGTCACTGCATACACCTTCCTCCTTTCTGTTCTCCGCCTCCCTTCCCTTCCCCCTCCTCTTCCTCTCCACTGCTTCAGTCATTTCACACTTTTTCTCCCACTAACTCGCTCTGCTCTTCCCTGCTTTCCCTTGGCTACCAGTAGTTGGAAAAAGCAAGATGATCTACGCCTCCCGTCTTTTTCTCACTCCCTCGGCTATCCTTCCGCAGTGTGTCGTGAGGTGTGTGTGTGTGTGTGCGCTGTGGGAAACATCAGAGAGGCTGATGATGAGTAGGCCTCTATCATACATACAACCGCCTCCCAAGCCACACACACACGTAGGCTAGTGACTCACAGTGAGTGAGTGAAGGGTTTTTGTTTGATTAGGAGAGATGGGTGTCACACATTAAGATTTGTGAAGACATGTAAATGATGTAAAAACAAAGATCAGGGAGACAAACAGATAAATAGACACACACACACACACACACACACACACACACACACACACACACACACAAACACATATTTGCAGGGGTCAGTCCCACCTCTCCTGGTGCTGTTTATTTGATTCAGGGACTGCTCAGGGGGAATACTGTACCTCAGTGACAGCTGTGTCAGCGAGATAGTACATGTTGACACACTGCTGCGTTGTTTGTCCATCGTGTTGATGTCTATATTATTTCAGGTTTTGTTTATGTATGGTGTGTATTTGTGTGTGTGTGTGTGTGTGTCTTCATGATGTTTGTTGGTGCCAAATATCTTTTCAAAAATTGGAGTCCCATTTGTTCTAACCTGATATGAAAGACAAGCGCCTGCCTGTGCCTCTCCTGATAGTACTTTCCCTTTGCTTATCGGATCACTCATCGATGTGGGGAGCATAGCATTTGATGTTTAACCTTCACTTGTCACACTTGTGTGTCGACAACGTCAGGAGATAAAAACCACTGCTCGCTCTGTCCTGTGTTCCAGCATCGAGCAAATGAACATATAAACAAATACACAAGAAAATGCCCATAGATAAGAGAGAATCCAATGGTGAATTGTTATGGAAATATCAAAAGCAGTGTAGTATTACAGCACTGTGTTAGGAGGACCGAAATCAACGGTGAGAAACTAAATCCAGAATATGAACAAGCATTTATTTCTCAAAGGCTTTAATCTGTGGCTGGCGGTGAAGATGAAAAAAAAAAAAAAAATAGATGACTTAATAAAGTGACGGGAATGAAAGCAGGAGATGTTTTGCCGTGGGGGTGTGCTTATGTCGTGTGTATGAGTGAGTCTTGCACGTCACTGATAAGGCATAATCAAAGAGGGACAGAGGGAGAGAGAGAGAGAGAGAGAGAGACAGAGAGACTATCTGTCCATATCTACTGGGCTTTCATTCCTAGTCACACACACACACACACACTTCCAAAAGCTCAGACAATCCTTGACAAAGCCAAAATGCAACCTCAGTTGTAGAGTACAGAAAAGCAGATCTCATTGTCAGATAGGTTATTTCACCTCATCTCCCAAAATAACCACACACACACACACACACACACACACACACACACACACAGCTTGTGGGCTGTTATACGTGCTGTAGAGGTTAATTTACCGGTCCTCCTCCGATGTTCATCTCCCAGTGCCTCATAACCTCTCCTTCCCGCTCTGACATTTTCACTTGTAATAAAGCGTTCTGGTGCATTGGCTCCTGATGGAAACAGCGCTGTGCAGGGAAAAGAGAGCAGGCACGAGCAGAGGGAGAGGATGCAGATAGAGCAAGATGAAGGACTCAGGTGTTTCAGTCGCCATTTCAAAAGAAGGAGAAGCACCGTCATTGTCAACCTGTGATGGAAACATGCACAGCAGCCTATTTACTGAAGTGTCCTTTGACCTTTTGATCCTTTAGTAGATCAATGAATGGATTTATTGCATTTTGTTGAATTAAATTGGCCTCTTGAACCGTGAAATTATCTCACGCAAAATATGTACCGCTCCAGCTCTATTTATGCACCTTGTAGAGCAGCTGTTCCCGGGTCTGCTCAGACAGCATGTACCTGTGGGGTCAGAAACTCCATTCAGCAAGCGATGCCAATGTTCTAAAGCTTCAGCTTCAGGCGCTTTTGTGCTTAAGTAAGAGGACCAGTCTCATACATTAGAGTTTAATATATGAGTGGCTACAGGGACCATTGGCTAGAGGGGCCCAGGGGCCAGAGTGACAGTGTTAAAACTGACAGAAAGAGAAGAGGGAGCTGTGATGAGCCGGGGAGCTGAACCGGTTCAGAGCCTGTTGCTATGGTAGCCATGTGGAATAAATCAGCAGCATGAATTCCATTCTCAAATGCCTTCAGCACCCCACCGACTCAGGTAGCTCTACACAGAATTTGAATGAGTGGCTATACTTCGCCAGTGTGCAGCCCATAGTCAGCAGATGAAAATGAATTTCACAACACCTTCTCGGGTGAACATGATTTTGCATTTCACAAGCACATGGCACATTCCATGTGTTATATCGCAAGAGAAAACAACTTTTTCAATGTTATTGTCAGTTGTCACACTGATGAATCATAGCGGTGCATAATGGAATTATAAAACAAACATCTTTCAAGCATTCATTGAGTTTTATGTGTGTTTTTGACTGAATGACTACTGCACAAGGCGCTCTCTACAGCTCTTTGTACCTCTTTGTCTCGGTTTGTGCAAGAGTGCGTGCATGTGTGTGTGTAGGTGTGTGTGTCTGTGTATGTGAATTGTGCGTGGATGTGTGTGTGTGTGTGTGTGTGCATGCCCATGCACGCAGACTCTGCCTCAACGTTATTGATGGCTGAATCACAAAGGTGACACCAGAGAAAGATGGTCCATCTTTTTTAATGGCAGGTATTTATAAGGGCTATAGGAGACACAACATTTTCAATCTAATTCAGAACTCTTAGTTGGAGAGTATTCAGGGAGAGTTATGAGTGGAGATATCAAGTCTTAATACAGACCAAGCTGCTCAGTATCCTCTGCCAATCACATTTTGCATGTGGTAAACACAACAAAGTCAAAACAATAAAGTGACAAAACGATTAGATAAATAAGGCACAACATGGAAAAGACATGGAAAAAGTCCAAATCCTCCAGACTCTATTATTAGCACAATCACTACAACGGATTTCACTTTTGCATCAGATGGTTCCATGTTGTCTGTCATCTCAGGATTAATTGAATATTCATGAGGCCGACTCCTCAGTCTAGCCAATGACATGCTTGGATGGTCACCCTAACATTATCATCCTTTTTTTTTTTTAAAGAGAAATGTGGTGTTCTAGATTGGTGTCTGCGGTGGTAATTATGAACCCCATCTGCAGCATCATTACAGACAAACAAGAGGAAGGGGAGATGAAGAGGGTGGAGAGAGAGAGAGAGAGAAAGAGAGAGAGAGTGAGAGGCAAAATATCAAGCAGTCAAAAGAGACAAACGACTTTTTGAAAACACAATTACAGTTACCAGATGTCTACACACAGGCCAACCTGAATTTCAGATAAATACAATATACAATACACACAATACTGTTGGTACATTTGTTCACACTTGTAGATGTGAATGCAGACACTAGGCATATAATATCCACTGATATTAACACTTTTCATCTACTGTAACTGTTTACCAAGTGCTTAAATATTCATTATTTTCAGTGAGGGCTTAATTATTATTAATACATGCCTCCAAATATCCATAATAGTGGTATTGCAAGTCATACTGTATGTATTGCAGCCATAATTGACCACATTATTATTAAAGTAGCAGTATCATGAAGCTTAAAGCATTTTTCACCATACAAAAACAATACAACACTATATTTCCAGTTTACTTTATGACATCTAAACAACTACAGAACTCAAAGTAGAAACCAAGAAAATAAGTTAATATAGTACCAAAAAGGAAAATAAAAAGGTCATTACCTTTAACATAATTGTTTTTTTTCTCATAACACATACAGTAAGATTTTAAGCTTGCAGAGGTTTGGCTAAGCAGTCTCTGTGTGCGTGTGTGTTGGCGGTTGGGTTGGGCTGGGTCAGTCCAGAGGAGCCGATATACAATCTGTCTCTTCGGATCAGAGGCAGCGTCGCTCAATCAGTCGTTCAACTCCTCCAAGGGCCTCTGCTCTGCTCTGCTCTGACAGATGCTAGGAGACACTAATACATACCTGATTTTACAGTATCTACCCACGGTCTGCACCAGATGATAGGTTTACACCTGGGTCCACACAGAAGGGCATACTGTAGCATATTTAAGAATAATGGAAACCCAATTTTTTGTCATGGGAGCCCAGCAGCCAAATCAAACTATCAAGAGAGATACATGTAGCTACAGTAGCTGTAGTAGCTGGGTAGACATTTGTCTATTGTTGTTTCTGTGTTATAGTGAAAACCTTTTACATGGTGCAAACACTGAGCGAGTCTGACCTTTAGACTGTGTATGTGTGTGGGTGTGTGTGTGTGTGTGTGTGTGTGTGTGTGCAGTCAGTCTCAGTTCTCCTCAGGTGTCCAGGGTGTGCCTGGGAGCTCGGTGGGAGTTCTCGTCTCCCCGCCCTTTCCCTCTCTTCTCGCCCCCTGGAGGAGCGTACCTCCTCTTGGTCTTTTTGCGTTTTTTATCAGAGCACCACACTCTCTCGCAGTACTCCTCTACTCTCTGGGCGTCCCCGTAGCCAATCAACTGGAGAAACTCCTTGTACCACAGCCTGGAGTGCGGGCCTGGGACTGAGGCGGGCCCTGGAGCCCTGGGGCCCACGCTGGGGCCCGGCGGGGGCCCCGCGGAGGAGCGGCAGGGAGCTGCTGCAGCTTTCTCTTCCTCCCCGTCCTCGGCCCTCTCCCCCTTGTGTGTCATCGACTCCACCTTCTCCCCTCTGAGCACGTGTAGAGTGATGCGTAGCAGCGCGTGCACATATCCGTGTTCCACTGTCTGGCACACGTACACACCGGCATCGGAGCTTCTCACACGCAAGAACAGCAGCCCATGGGAGGTCATGATCACTCGCTCATCACCTCGGACCTAAATGGAGGAGAAAGGGAGTGCAGCAATTTAGATGACTGCTGCATCGCATTGCATTTACTCCACTACAAAGAGGAAGTGTTATGAAAAATACAGGACTAATAAAGGATAAATGAAGGAAGGTGGGTGCTTGAGTAATGCATTCAATACCGCCACTTATGTACTTAAGGTACTGTAAAGTATATCACTATTTTAGGTTTGTGTTTGCAGTGGTATAACCTTTCTGTTTAAGTGTGATAGAATGGTTTACTAATAAAGAATAGATGAAGGGATGGTGGTACCTCATTAACGCACTCAATACAGCTGCTTCTGTATTTTTCAATGCATTGTATATCTTCTGCTTGGAATATGTGTTAAATTGTGACAGAATATGTTTGCGTTTGTATTTTTTGCATGCATCAGTGCTTATAACTCACCTCTTGTTTCTCTCCTGCTCTCTGTAAGAACCAGAGGACCTTGGCCTGCAGCGATCGAGGGGTGCACTCCAGCAAAGTGCTGTTACTCTCCACCCCATACACCAGCCTCTCCTCAGCCCTGTGCCACTGCTCCTCTACACACATACATACAGACACACACACACACACACACACATCACAAAAGATAGTGGTGCCAAGCTTGAGATAGCAGTGAACTCCTGTGACCCTTTATTAAATGACACACATACAGTAGATTGCTCTTCTAGCCCCGTCACTTGCCACAATAGAAGCACATTGGCCCCTCTCACCTCAGCCAACTGCTATGGCACATCAGGAGGTTACATTTTTATAATGAGAAGCTATGCTGGAGCAGAAAATCATCAACTCATTAAGTTCACCAGCACCTTATTGGAGGTGCAGATGGATTTCTGAATCACAACCTCATTTTCACCACTGATTGCATACAGTATTTGATTGACAAATAACGCACCAATAAACACACACACATGCACGTGTGCATGCATGTCCACACACACCAAACACATGCACACACACACACATTTGACACAGAAATCACACACACTAACCATTAATTTGCAGCCCATTGCACAGCTGGACGGCGTTGCCATGGCGAACATCCTGCCGCCTGAATCGTCTGCTGAGAAAGGAAGCAAAGGAAGTAAAGAAAGAATCATTTTGAAGATGTGATGAAAGGTGAGAGGTGGGTGAAAGGAGAGAGAGAAAGCAAGCAAGTTGGAGGGGCAAAAAGAGAGACAGAGAGAGAGAATGATCATGTGAATACTGATAGACATTACATAACACCTGGCTGTCATGTCTGTCAGTGCCTGTGATAATGAATTGGTAAACAGGCATTGTGAGATTCAGAGCATGATGCTATGATGGAAGAGAGTTGCTCTGGTAAAGGTGGTAACAACTGATATGTCACATGTCTGCAGGGAGAAAAGATTGACCACATGTCACAGCTTTCATACTGTGGTAGAGGTGGTGGTGGTGGTGTTGGTGTGTGTGTGTGTGTGTGTGTGTGTGTGTGTGTGTGTGTGTGTGTGTGTGGTGTTACCTCTTGGTGTAAACTCCAGCAGGGTAGTATCTGGAGCAGGTTAGGCCATCCCAGGCACAGTAAGGGTCTCTGGCCAGACAGCAGTCAGCACACTCTGAGCCGTACAGGTCACACTGATGCAGTCTGACCTGGGCCACACCCACCTCCGACCCCACATACAGCTGTTGCTGTGGACCCAACAGCATGGACCGTTGATGTCAAGACAAAATGTAAATTTCATCTATTTTTGTCTATCCCTTCTGTCTTTACTCCATCCAATTAGACTACAAGACACGAGTGGAAAAGTAGGCTACAGTCTATCTGAATTATGTCAATACAAAGTAAAGCACAGTGTTGCAATGTTATCATCTTGTGGCTAAACAACAGAATTGCAGTTAATCAACAACAGTGTAGAGATTAAGATGCTAAAACCTCCTTACCCTTTTAGCTGATATTATGATCTCTGTTATTGGTGCTGGCACCTACGAAGAGGTAACATTTTACTGTCTTTCAACAATAAAGTTGAATCAACGGCTGAACAAATGATGCAAGAATGAAGTGACAGTGGGGAGCTGAGATAGAATTAAAGTGGTTGTCATCGTAGAGACCTCCCATCATGCTTCTATGCTGGATCTGTCTGTAATTAATATGGCAGCTGCCACCACAGACTTTTCAAATGTAGCTGAGCTAAATAGAACTGAAATATTGAAACCACTCAAAAGGCTACTTTGAGCTCCCTGACAGCAAAAAGGGCATCAATTTATTTTCCAAACAATTCCTCTTAGTGATGGAGCAATAATGCAGCAATAATGGGCTATTAGATGCATTGTATGCAGTAAAATGTGGAACTTATTTAATTACAAAATCTGTATTGCTCCAAACATTTTGGATGTCAAAATAGAATATTTACCTTGAATACTTGCAGCTCTTCCAGCAGCACCTCCTCCACAGTGTCTGTGTCTTTGTTGTAGATGGTGATCACTTTCAACACCACTGAGTCATCTAGGAATGAAATGAAGAGACACTAGGCATGAATGTTACACCCCGTGCCTACTCAGTTGAAGGCTAACAGTACTGTATGTAGTTGCCTTGACATCAAAATGGCATAGGCATATGAAGCACAAAAAATCACAAAATTCTATTCAATATCACAACAAACTCACTTTTTTTGCTTTTTTATTTCAGGTTCAAAACTGTATATGCAAATTAATGCATTATTTTTCAACACGTGACAAAAACAATGAGATGGATGTATCCAACTGTTGCATCCAGATGCTTGCACTTTTGATGTATATAACTTCAAGATTAAGAGAGAGAGCAAACATGTTACTTCAATAAGGCTGAGGTTCTCAACCATGGCATTATGCACTGGTTTAAGCACAATGTATATTCATCCTTCCTTGTGTATATACCAGTGCCGATGTAGAGGACATGGTAGTGTCCATCCTGGGCCTGGACCCTGTCCACAGCAATCTGGGTCAGCTTTCTCCGGCCCGGCTCTGTCTGCAGCAGGACAGGTCTGCGGTGCAGGGGTAGGACGGGTCGATACATCACAGGATGGGAGCGCACAAACCGCAAAACCTCATCAGGAAACTCCTTGGAGCTGGAGAAGCCACCGCCGTTCACTTTACTGGCACACTGACGAAGAGATGGAGGGGTGGAAGGAGTGAGAGTGGAGAAAGGGGGAAGGGAGGGGAGGAGGACGGAGCTGCTGTATATTGTACTGGTACTATATGCAGTGTAGAAAAAAAAGCTGACATGTTTTAGTCTGGCTCAGGCTGTCCTCGTGTGACCCGCTGAGGTAGCTACAACAGTGCTGACATTCACCAGCGCTGTCCTACATAGCCTCAACACTCTGCCTCTCAAAGGGCATCTGCCATGGACACAGACAAATGGAGAGTGCTGTGAATGCATAATGCCGGTGCATCGGGGAATTAAATTCTATAAATATTACTTTACTCAGACTTGTGAGACTCACAGATCCAGGCCGAGGATAGGGGACCCTGTCCTCGTAGGGTGTCCAGTGATGCTCAGGTCTTTCCCGGTAGGCGAAGGGACCATTGAAGGCTGCTCTGATGTCATCCATGTGATAGACACACACAGCGTAGCCTTTAAACACAGCGCTGCAAGGGAAAGTTTCAATGGTGATTTGATAGTATAGCAAAATTGCGTCTGTAGGATGAGATGCAGATTTCATCCTCCACTGACCTTGTTGTGCTGAAGAGGCCAAAGATTTCTGGGTTCTTCTCATCCTTACTCTTGAGCACAAACACATCCTCTAAAACACAAAAAGTAAAATCCTTTTTTTCTTTTTAGCACATACAAATTTCCCAGTATAACCAGTCTCATAGTATATTTATGCATTGGGAGCAAGTAAAAACTAGCTTAGCACTAGTTACATGCTTGCCAGCAGTAAATAATGTAACGTGTGTTTTTCTTTGACCACAAACCCTGAAGGCCACGAGCTGAAACTTGCTGGAATTTCCTCTTTGCCTTCCTATAAAAGTTACTACTGTAGGCAAGTCAGACAAGCACAGTTCAACAAGGACCTAATAAAAATCCTATAGCCACTTGTGATATCAGCAGATCTAGAGGGATCTCGACGTAGATGCTTATCCTGCTGGCAAGCATAAGATACAAATATCAATATTCAGTCATCTCAAGACATGCAAAAACAGATATATCCCTACCGAGCTCATCAAAGTGTGTATCAATGCCATTGGGCCCGGCCACAGAGCAGATAAGACGAGTTTTCAGGAAGGAGCTCCATCTGTTCACCAACATTCTCTGTCCTCCTTGGTCATTCTGAGAGACAAGAGGGACATATGGCGTTTGATGGTACTCAGTAGCTTGGCTTTGGCATAATATAGTTTTGGCTGATGTGAAAAGGAGTTATATTTGCATTCTCACCGCACAGACTCGCCCAACACGGGTGTAGACAGCCTTGTTCGCCCCTTCAGGATCCATCTCTCGCTCAGTGAAGAAGAAGTAAACCTTATCATCGTCCCTGTCATCGTTATCAGGAATAACTGCTGACCCAACAAATTTAGGTTCTGCAGAAAGAATGTGTGTCAAAATGTCTGGAGTGAATGTTTCATAACAGAAAGTCAAATGAATTACAACACAGATAGCTGTGACATACCAGGCATACCATCAGAGCTAATCAGATATTATGACTATTTAGGATTGTATTGCTATCACAAGCATTGTACAAATCACCAGATGTTAGTTCTGCCCTGCAAACTGCCTCATAGTGAACTGTGCTTCAGGATGAGTGCAATGATCTGATGAGCTACTGGTGCAAACACTATGTCCATTATATACTGATTATGCATACTATATTGTGTATTTCATATTAGGCATGTCTGAGTAAAAAAATGTAATCTCTACCAAGCTATTTATAAGAACAATATTGGAAAAGATCATATTTTTATTTTTTAACAATAACAACATATAAATCCTATTTCCCTTTTTAGGGTTACTTAAATAGCACAGTAGTGTGAGGAGAATTGTTGATGATTAAAAAATAAACTAATAGCACAGGCACATAAGACCTCAAACAGAATCAGTAGTGGAAGGCATATCTACATCCTCACCAGTACCATCTGTTTCCCTTTAACCATGTGATTTAAAATCAGAGTTACCAAGCTTGTGGAGAATCAATCCAACCTAGAAAACAAGGTCTTATACTATAAATAATAATATTTCACCTGAATTAGTAACAATCTTGGTTGCTTTGTTTTCCAAGTTTTGAGACAGACTGAGAGAATTATGTTCCTGTTAATACACAGTCAAATAACATTTTACAAAGTATTTTCTGTATTTTGAAAATACAAATTAAACATGCTTTTAATTTAATATTAAGTCTTGTAATCTTTGCTTCTAATTTATCGAAATCTATTTTTGAATATTTGTAATTTGTAACGAGATATATTTATTTGCACCCATCGCTGGTTGTCAGGGAAGAGATAATCATTTTCCTGTAAGGTACACCAACCATTGAGCTGCTGTCTGTCGTCTCTCTCAGTGCGTGTGTAGGTCTGGTTGTTAAGTCGACACAAAGCTCCATCATTCTCCCAGTAGTCTGTGTACAGGCCGATATACAGCTCTCCTCCTAATGCACACACACACACACACACACACAATCAAACGAACAATAGGCATAATTAATAGTAATATGCTATTATACTGCGATCCATTCTGATTACAAATACTGACATGTAAAAAAAGCCCACAAGATGGCAGTATTGTTCAAAAATCTCTTCAATGTGAGATTGCTCCAAATGTTTTCATTCAACTAAAATGAAAACATGTAATGCAAAGTCACAACTGGTGGTTTGAAAATGAACAACTCTGCTGATGGTGAGTTGATGAGCACTACAGTGTCTTACTGGAGAGCGTGGAGGTGCAGGAGCTGTTGGGGTCGTAGGGGCAGCGTCCTCTCCCACTCTCAATACTCTCCTCTTCCAGAACGAACAGCCTGTCCTGAGGACACCACACTGTTAGAATACAGACAACACAAGCACACACACACACACACACACACTCAAACACACAGACAAACTCCAGGAGGTGATGCGAGGATGGTGAGAGAGAGAGAGAGAGAGAGAGAGAGGAGGGGTGGGGATGTCTGAGAGACAGAGGTGACTGGGAGAGAAAAGGGATCGGAAAGTGATGAATGAGAACGAAGAAGGAAGATAGATGAGACACGGAGTGATGGATGACCAAATGAAGGACTGTTGTCTGAATGTGTATAGCCAGCTTTGCTCTGCTCTTATATCTTACAGAGTTCACTGCTTCCACTCGTCTGATCTGGCTGCCCCGCACAGCAGGTGGCACACACACACACACACACACACACACACACACACACACATCTGAACTCCCTATAGAACCGCAGATCATCCTTTCTGGGCCACCGCAGTGTTTATGACTGTCACTGGCAGATCAGAGGGGATGTCTTATATTGATTTATGAGTAGCCATGGAACCCCACTGTGCCGTGCCTGCAGCCCAGTGGACGACTGTAACAGAAGTCAGTTGCTGCTTAAAACTCATCCATCACATGTCTGCGACCTATCAAAACCAAACGGGATTTGTAAAATAGGTCGAATCAATGTTATTGTACATACTCTGAAATGTGAGGGTCATTTCATAGATTGATTCAGTTAGTACAAAAACGGGACTTTTTATATTAAAACCTGTCAGCCTGTGGTGCATAAATATTTGATTTGTTATGCATTGTTCGCCTTGATACATGGCGACAATTGCATTCTATAACACTTTATGGTAAGAACATATTGCTCAATCAGGCTTAATAGTAAGTCTAGACTACATGTAATCTCATATACCGCATATGAAATTTAGGGGAAGCAACCCATCAGTCAAAGAGAGGCTACATACACATAACTCCGCCAGCTATAGCTGAGTCCAGTTTTGTTGAGTTTAAGTTTGCAGCTATAAAAATTCCATTGATATGAGCGATGGTTGAGCGTGGTTCCTGTTTGGAAGGTGTGACTGACCTGACCCACTGGACCAGGGTGTTGGAATGCAGGGTGGAAACCTTTCTCCCCTCTCCCCTCTCTCTAGATACACCACAGATACACACACCTAGAGAGCTGTTCAGTGTAAACATCTGGGGGATGCCTTTCACACTCATGCACATTTACACATGCACACACACAAGTATGGCACGCTAGCTTGCATGCACACTCCTATCCACCCGCCCACACACACACACCTGATATTGACCCACAGTATGGAGCAGGAACATTATTCTTCTCTGTCCTCAAAGTCCCTCCTACAGAAAGTAGAGCCTCTGGTCCTGTTATCTATTCATTCAGAGGTGGGTAACACCACTACTGGGGCAGTAGTGGTGTTAGCTTTTCCAGTCCAGAGTGTTGTTGTAATGCTCAGACAGTGAATCATATAAAAACAAACCCTGTCCCAAACAAACATTCTCCCTCTCCCTCCGAAGGAAACACAAACCCAACTCTCTCTCTCTCTCTCTCTCTCTCTCTCCCTCTCTCTCTGTCTTTCTCATCTCCTCCTCTCTAAGATACACATTGCTCCACGTCTCTCAGAGGATAAATTAATCTACAGTAGGATGTGCTAAGTGTTTAACAGCTCAAGTGTTCTAGCTGGGTAAGCAGTTGTAGAAACTTTTAAGTCCCAGCTAAAACATTACAAAGCCAAAGTGTTGAGAAACGTCTCAGCTACATGGGACCATCTGCAGAGAGAACAGTGTACAGTGGAATAGAAACATCTGAAACTTGGCTGACAGTATAAAGATATAATCTGCAACATTTTCATATAAATAAATGTTTGTTTTGCTACTAGGTCTTTGCAAGGAGAAATCCCCTGGCACACAAGGGGGTGATGTGTTTTACGTTTCGGGCAGCAGCAACAGCGGTTTGTTTGGAATAAGTATTTGGTATAAACAAAAGAAGAACTTGGTAGATAGTATGATAAGCAATAACCACCATGGACCATGAACAGACCAAGAAAACAGTGGCACCTCTAGAAACTCAAACTTCATCAACAGAAAATCCAAGAGAAAACATATGACGGTACTCGCCACACTGTTTGATTGTGAAATGATCACTAGGGAAAATACCACAGCAGTGATCACTTATCACCAAAGATGTCGCCAACAAAACAAAACAAAACAAAACAAAAAAGGAATGTGTGGATTACCACTTAAAATCTTGGTTCTTGCACTCAGCTCTCTACATCTTTAATAAGTCGGTCTGTCCTTGGGACTCACCTGCCCTGTGTGTCCCACCCTGACCAGTGTACAGACAGGGTTAAAGGCTCCTGTCCCGCAGGCCAACAAGTGGGTCTGGTTGTACTGCTGCAAGACCTTGATGTAGTTCGCACACTCCGGCTGTGGGGAGAGATAGAGGGATGAAGCAGAGAGGGGGGATGGTGTTGGGTGGAGGCAGGCAGGGAGAGAAAATGGTGTATAGGGAAAAGGCCAGGTTTTTACTGCATCATCCATAACATCAATACTTCAATAGGTTGAACAAAGGTTAATGAGCACTATGAGATATTCTAATCAATAGATATGTTTTAGTGGTGACAGAATATAGAATATATATATGCACAGTATGAGTGTCTCTTACCTTCTCCCTGCCCTTCATTAGACACTCCTCTATCTGAGACTCAGTACTGGCCCAGTGGATCTGCAGAGAGAACAGTTGCACTCAAATTTACAATACTTCTGTTTGGTTTTAATTGAAATAGTAGTAGTAATTGAAACAATAGTATTAGACAGTAGTAGAATCTTTGATCAGCCAATCATTATCTATACTGCCTCAATGTGATAATAATATGATTGTAATATGATAATACTGTCTACATTTGGTCGCATTACGATATTACAGATACTTTCATATGGTTATTCTGCCACTGTTTCAATGTTTTATTCAATAATTCAGTCAAAATGAAAAAAAACATACACTGTTTTATACTGCAGTTAGTATGCACACACTGTCATATGCTCTGTATGTGTACACACACACACACATACACACACATACACACACCCACACACACACACACACACACACACACTGTTTGGCTAACCTATTGCCCCATGGGTGTAGGAGTTCAATATGCCTCACACCCTGACAGGCCTACCTCTCTGTGGTGTGTGTTAACCCGGTCCAGGCTGAGGGAGTACAGGGTGTTCTTGGCCCCCACATAAAGCCTCTCGTGGCCCTCGTCCAGCAGCATGGTCTGGGGCTGGAGCGAGGCCCCGTGCCCCTGGAACACCCAGGTCCTGTTCAGCTGCCATAGCTCTGCGCACATATCACACACACAGATAGATAGATTAAGACAAAAGACTATAAAGACACAATAAAAGTCAGCATGACCATGGGTTTATAGGGAGAGTGTGGTAAGATGAGCCAATTTTTACTTACTATTCCACTTACTTTTAACATGGGGGTTATTTGGTACTTGACCGCCATGAAAACCATATCAACTACTCACCAAGATCGGATGCAGCTGGGACAAATTTGTAGCATTTGTAGCATTTGAATGAGGTCACAAAAACACGTTGGTGAACAGATTCAACATGTCCCGCTTTTAAGACAATAAAGCAGTCCTGGGTCCGTCGTCATTTTGCATTTTTATTCTCAGTTTACACTAAAATTTGTATTTAAAAATAAAAGTACATCCGGTCTTCCAGACAGGAACTATTTCTCCTAAATGGTATCCCTCCGCTATGTTCTCTTCTGTCAATGAAAATGCTATTAGGCGAAATTATCTTCTAAAATGTTGGACCAACAGTCAGCTGAAAAAAGTAGAGGGATCTGTTGTTGAATATGTTCACGAATGTGTTAAATGTAAGCTTTCGAGCTATTTTTGCGGCCTTATTCAAATTAATGTGAGGTAAAAATCTGAATGCTGCAAACTCGTCCAGCTGCATCCGATCTTGGTGAGTAGTTCATATTCTGGTTTTCATGGTGGTCAAGTGCCAAATAACCCCCATGTTGAAACTAAATGGAATATTGCTTTAAGATGTCCTCTCGGCAAGGAAGTCAGTCGGGCGCCACCTTGGTAACACCCCTTGGGCAGCAATTTTGTGACAAACAAGACAAGACTCCTATCTCTTTGAATGGGGAGTCATCTATATTTAAATATATGGCTATATCTATATCTATCATAGCCAGAGCAAAATGAAGGGTACTTCCTAAATGTATCATCACATGACAAAAATGTGTACAGTTGCCTAGATACAGGGGCTGTGTCAACTTACCCACCGGCTCATCTTACCCCACTCTCCCCTACATATTTTACAGAATGGGGACACTAATTGCTCTCACACCGAAAACATTATATAGATAGATAGATAGATAGATAGATAGATAGATGTGTATTTGCTTTCTTATAGGGTAGGGTCTGAGAGTAGGTTGCCCTGCAGACTATACAGCCTAACAATATCAAATTCGATCAGTTCCCCCTCGGCTCAAGGGATTTCCAACTGCTCCAGTAACCTGCTCCTGAGTCCCAACTGCTCCCGTGGCCAAGGGCACATTGCAACATGTGTTTCTGATTCATAGCTTCCCCAGAGGACGACAGAGAGCAACAACAGGGTTATCTCTCCATCTCGCCTCTCCATCGCTGTGCCATCTATTCCTCTTCTCACTCAGTTCAGCCGAGCTTCTATGTGTTGTTGGCTCGCTCATACATCACATCTTTTTTTCATCATCGCTGAAAGTTCACAAATATGTACACAGGGAAACCCGGGGAAACACAAGGAACTCATACAGGAAAAAATGACAGAATGAGAATGACAAGAGTATGCATTTCAAGTGGAACTAAAAAATAACAAACAGGCAATAATGATGATTTTGTTTCCTCAAAGATTTGCTGGAAGACAATAATAAATTCTGAAGTAACAGTGTAGTACAAACAGGCCTCCCAGGCACTAACAAGGACTACCTCCAACCCTGGACATCGCTCAAGCATGAAGGCACTCCCAGCACTAGAAACTTCCCAAAGCCTTTCCTACAAGGAGGATTGGAAAGAAGTGGGATATGAGTCCTGGGAAAGATGCTGTGATAATGGGGGAGGCATTTGATCTACACAGTCCAGTCTGTGGCCTCTGTACCCAGGAGGAAGCGCTTTCATCAGACGGGAAACGGAACCATTCTCTTTATCAGGCGTCGGTTGACGTTGCCCTAAGGCAGAGAGCATGGCTCAGCTTTCCCATTGACAATCTTGTCTGTATTAATTAAACACAGCACAAACTGATTTGAGATCAACTGTCACTCCCTGTCAGTCTAACTTAAAGTGGTTTTACTGCCTGGTTTAAAGAGAAAGCAACGGACTGTGACAAATACATATGGATATATATAAACACAAACGGAAACAAACATAGATTGATAAAGACATGTATTGCATTTTTTGCTCAGATTCTATACAAACATGCTTGGCTGCACGTATAGACACACAGATACACAGACACACACATGTGGGTACACACACACACACACACAGTCTGATTGGACCTGACAGGCTGGTCCCCTATACCTGCCTGTCGGTGAGCTGCTGGAGCGCAGGCCACAGGGTGAAGGACTCAAGCTAAGTGCTGAAGCCCCAGAGTGTTGCACTTCCAGGGGGTCGGACCGGCCTAAAAAACCTTTGGGTCCAGGAGCTCATGACTGGGTGTCCTTGAAAGAAGAAAGGGGGATCTGGTGTGTGTTAGCAGACCTCCTGAAACCTCGGACAGATGCAGCCAGAGGAGTCTAAGATGTAATATCAGTACAGTACAGGCCTGCAGGATTCTCTTCATTCATTCTACTCCCATACCCAAATTAGACCGTCGATACTCCTCACCAGCAGATTCCCCTTAGAGGAAGAGGGGAAAACACTGGCTACCATCACCTACCCGCCTACTGTCTCCTCAGGCAAAACTCCCTTGTAATACTATGCCAAGCTTTTAGCTGCCCCAAATAATGCCAAGTCTTCTCCAAATGCTGCTTCCAGGGGGCAATGCTGTGATTTGTTTTTCTAGCATCTGTATGTTTTTAGAGATACTTGATCTCCAAGATAGAGACAGAGAGTGTTTATCCCATTTTTGCAGATCGCTCATAGCAACGCCATATACCCTGTGGAAGGTTCTGTTTGTTTAAAATGCTATTAAATCTCCATAGAGGAGAGAGTGACTGTGTTTATTTTGCAGCTATTAAGATATCTATGGTAGAGACAGGCTGACTGTTTGTTTGAGTAGCATTAGATCTCTGGTGGTTAGGTGGCAGCGACTGAGGGGATATGGCAGTGGTGTTCTGCCAGGGCTTAGACGATGTTTCCTGTAATTATCTAATCCACGTACTTAGAGCTCTCTCTCTCTCTCTCTCTCTCTTTCTCTCTCTCGCTCTCTCTCAACCTGCGTTTGGATCAAGGACAGCACCCTCCTAACATTCCTTTCCACCTTTCTAGAGGTGTTAGGGTGGCTTTGAAACAATCAGCTCCTTCTTTATGCGGAGCCAAATCTGCTAGCTCTTATTCAGATGACAGACTGAAATGGCTATTGAGAGCGATGGAGTAAACAGTGCATCAGCCAAACCCTGTTTCCATCCACTTTTCACTTGTCTTCAGTAATAATGAAGAGTGGCAACTGATTCATATGGAAACATACACACACAGAGATGCATAGACAAGCACACACACACGCACGCACGCACACACACACACACACACACACACACACACACACACACACACACACACAGACACCGCTTGTTTACATGGAAGCAGTTGCGACGATACTACAGTGAAAGAAAGAAAGAAAGAAAGAAAGAATGACAGAAAGAAAGAGAGCGCCTCCTAACCAGTAAACAAATAAAAGTCCACATAAATGGGAATAATGGGTGACGAGGATGATAATAATCATGTTCATAATCAAAGATGATGATTGATCAGCTAATTATAAATGATTACAATGTAGTCATAAACAGCAATTAGCTGATCCTGTGATTACACTGACACACCGAGGTGTTTCAGATCACACAGTGCCGGTAAAAAAAGGTTTCTGCTCTGTCATTATGTGAACCAGTTACAGACAGTTGCAGTGACTGTTCGGCCACCTCAGACTGACGGAAAGAGGGGATTTCCACACTTCTTCTTTCCCTTCTCTCTCTTCCCTCCAAGTCGTTCTCCCCATCTGCAGCCAGTGAGTGCTTTGCCGTCAGCTAAGGAGCTGAGAGGAGGAGGAGGGTGTTTCTCCAACAGCAAACGAGCCAGGGAGACACACGGCCCTACTGTGCTCCCACTTCAAATGGAAAAGAGCGAGAAAAAGGACTCCCTCAAGACAGACACTTTCATCGGCTGTCTGCAGACTGCTGAGTGATGCCTGGGAAGATTTGCTGAACTGAAATCAAAATAAACTTCCTGATCTCCTCTTTATCCAAGAAGGGAAACACGGTTTTCGTGCACCAGGGAGAGCACTGTGTATGTGTGTGTGTGTGTGTGTGTGTGTGTGTGTGTGTGTGTGTGTGTGTGTGTGTGCACGCACGTGTGTGTGTGCATGTGTAGAAACCTACTTTTGATTGTAGGTCTCTGAGCAATGGGGAGGAAAATATTCATGTTTAGTCAAAGAAACCCAAGATAAATGCACACAGGAGGTCATAAAAAAGTTACTCAGGAAACTTAAAAACACAAATTAAATTTTGCTATCATAATTTGATCTGTTGCCAATACTAACTACACGTTTCATGTCAGACATTGTGCCTGTGGCAGGCAGTCTCCTTTGTCCAGAGACGTAGTTTAACTTACTGAGTAATGGGACTTGTGTGCTGTAAAAGAAACAAAGAGAAATACTGAAGTGGGTTGGGGTAAAGGGGATAAGAATAAGGAGCGAGTCTGTTCCGCTTGTGCTGCCGAGGCCTGAGCGAGACTGAGGAGCCCCCGGGGGTGGGGCCAGGAGCTGGAGGGCTGGGGTGTTATGCCATTATCGGTACGGCCTTGTGTTCCCGTATCCCCCTGTGTGAGGGAATGATGTCACTGAGCAAAATGAAAGCCACATGGAGTGTCGGAGGAGAGAGAGAGAGAGAGAGAGAGAAAGAGAGAGTCTGAAGTGTGTTTCTCAGTAATAAAGATGAAGTGTAATTCTGTAATCTAGTCGGTGGCATAAATCAGGAGAGTAGCATTAACAACTGACAGTAGATGTTATGATTGGCCTGAACAGACATATGCTTCTTCATCAAGCACTACAGGTACGTAAGCACAGACATATGTAATCTATTAATGCACTTTCTAAACGGATTGTGTTGTATTTGACTGACATTTAATCAAGCTCCGTCCCCATCTGTTCCAGAGCCTCAACCACAAGGCCTTGGAGCTCAGATGAATTTGTTTCTGATGCACAGTAAGCTTGCATCTTCCATACTCGTCAAGATCCCCATACACTATAAACAATATCAAGTGATTTAATTGCTTTAATGTTGCTTAAACATTAAATGCTTCCTAACTGCGTCGTAAATTGAAGAATAACATGATATATTCATGGAAGTAAACAAGGCAAAGAACAAGTGGAACTGACTCAAGATGGTACTAAGTGGCTTGAATGACTAAGAAACTAATTTTCATACAGCTTCATTTGACATGACTTTTACACTTTGACAGTTTATAATTTACTTGATTTGGAAAAGATTACTGTAACGACTGAGAAACTCGAGTGACATATCTAGAGCGATATTGACACAGCAAAAAAAAACAGCTTGATCGAATCCTTAAATGCCAGAACAAGTCGAAAACCGAAACCAAAGTTTATTCTCATGTTTAACGTGCATTGTGCTTGTAACCAAGACCACTATATTACTCGTGACTGTAAGTTGAAACAATGATTTTCAATGCTGGGTTTGATGATTTAGTGTGTATGGAGTAACCATATTCCAGAGAGCGGTCCTCTCTCTCCCACAGGTTGGCATGGAGAGATAAAGGCTGGCAATCTGACACAGATCTGTCTGGTAGATGCACTGCTTTTTTACTGCCAAGCTACAATAAACAATAGCTGCTTGGCATCTCTGTGTCTTGAAGTGCTCACCCCACTCTCTCTCTTCTTCTTCTCATTTCTTTCTCTAATATCATTATAGCATTCTCTCCGAAGACGCCGGAAAACCGAGTAATTTCTGTGCTTTCTCTCGCTTTCCCGTGTCACGAACTTAACTCATCTCCTCTCCCTGGTCCCTTCACAGAGAAAAGGTCAGAGAGGATATTAGAGTTTCACCAGCTGCCTTCCCCTCTGGACATCTCATTAACGAACCGGAGAGCACACACGTTTCACAATGGGAGAGAAAAGTAGGCAGCGACTCACACATACGAAATGAAAGAGAGAGAGAGAGAGAGAGAGAGAGAGAGAGAGAGAGAGGGGACGTAAGGGAAATATCCTTTACCCTTTGCTGACCTAAGAGGGATGATTTACTCTATATAAGTCCATATAGGATATAAGGTGCGTGTCATCGCCCCATGACTGAGATCCTAAGTGCTAAATGTTAATTACAGGTCTCCGCACATGTAGGCGGAACAGAGTTAATATGACTCTTCACTTCGCACATTAGCTTTAAATAGGAAAAAGAAAATCCCCTCTCATTTCAGGCAGGCAGGACTTTATGCCACACTGGTATTCCCCATCTCATCACCTACAGCTACATCATTTAAAGGTAGCAAAGTATATAGAGAGAGGCCTTTTCTTGTCTGGAGAGGAAGGTTTAAAATTACAGCTCAGAGGGGGGTTCCATACATCAGTAATTGCTACCTGAGTTCACTGTGTTGACACATGCGCGCGCACCCACGCACGCACACGCACACACACACACACACACACACACACACACACACACACACACACACACACATGCACAAACAGCAATATTGGAGATAATATATTTTAATGGGATGCATTTAAATCGCATTAAGTCTAACATACCTGTGAATGCCGCCATTCAACCGTTGTAAGTCAACCCCTCCCACCGCTCTGAAACATTCTGTACAGCAGAATGTTTGATTGAAAAGTCGCTGAAACATCACCCCCAACCCCAGCTCCCACCGCCCAAATTTCAGAATTAAGCTGCTGTAGAAAGACGAAAATGTCTATAGAAGTTCCAACATCTGTTACAATAAGCCAATGTATTAGCACCAGCTGTGTGTGCTCTCCTACTTTCTCAAGATACAGTGCGTGTGAGGCGTATACCAAAATGAACACGGCAGAAACACAGCTCCTGAGTGCTTTTAGCATCTTTTGTTTGAATTTTCTGAGCGGTAAATGTTGGGCTAAAACAGGGAAATGACATGCGTTTATTTATATAAGCCAACGTGTATGATGTTAACCCTGTCAAAACACCCTGACATCACTGGATAGCTTTATTCACCTTGGAATATCACACAGACCTGCTGAAGAAAAATATTTATATATGTTACTAAATGATTATGACTTTTAAATAAACACGTCTTTGGCAGAAATGCTGTGGGAATGCCTGGTTAACTTAATTATTGTGAAATGCTCAAGTTTTATGGTAGCCACGCCATGTACAGTATTTACCACAGCTACTCTCACACACATTTTTACCAAACTCAGACATGTTTTAAGAAGAGATTAGCTTGTCTGCCATAAAACCTGGCAACTCGTGTTATTTCTCAGAATTTTAGTTGACATTTTGAAGATTTTTCCATCACATTGTTCATTTTTCTCAGCCAAAGGAATGCTTTTCATTGCAAACAGAAGCAGCAGTAACCACTGTTGTTCTCCCTTAGATCCTTGAATACTTCTATTCTGCTTTTTTTTCTGTATCTTCTTAAATAGATGATAGTTTCTCTAAGTGCATGATACTAGAGCAGTCCTCAACAGGTATCTATTATGTGGGTGTGGTGACAGTTCTAAGCTCACTAAACCAGGAATGCATGAATCTGATTCATTGCCTGTTGTTTCAAGACTGGGGAGCTATAGAAACCACTGCCACATTTGACACAGCGGTATGATGAGCGACTGTGTCCAATGCAAACTCAAAATCATGTTTAAGCCTAAAGCAATTGCAAACAGGACTGATTTACAGTTTGTAGCATCTTAAAATTATGCAAAAGTCAAAAGTTTTTGGAAGTGACTTTGGTCTGAATAGGTCATCATTATTTTGAAACTACTTTATCACACTCTCTGCAGTTCCATTGCTCAGCCAAGTGTTAGGACAGTGCTGTGGAGGAAGGGAAATACGTCTATGCCGGGCCACCTACCTGCAGCCCACCGTGACTTTGACACATGCTCGCTGTGCAAGAGGTTCATTAGCAACAGAATGGATGTTTGTCCTTAGGAGGAGCTCATTTCACTCCGTGGATTTGGAACCCGGAATGAAGCCGTTGCCAAAAGCCTTAGAGCTAGATCAAGACGGCCCAGATCCAAATTTTATGGCCAATAGTACGAAACATATATTCTAATTTCAGTTCTATGTTGAGTGCATTTCACTGCTGGGCATTTCTACAGTTAATCCCACAGGGATTAAGGATTTTGATTGGCCAAAAGTCCAAGCAATTGAGGTGTATTACCGTCTTATAACTTGTGTTTAAGGTCTTTGGAGGCTCTGCAGCCAAGGCTTAAGGTCAGTTATGCTCTAAAGACAGCAGACAATCTGTGATTGTAACTTAATACTCAGTGAGATTTAGGTAACAACCTTTTGGAACATGAGTTAATTGAGAGTATCGGCAATTGAAAAAAATGCTTGGGATGAAAGTCTATCAAATGTGTTTGGAAAAATCTTCACTGGTCCAGAAGTGCAGAGGAGAAGATGGGGAATAGATGAAAGAGAGAGATAATAATAATTTCAAGCCATGTATGAAGTGTTTCTAACATCAAAGCGCGGAGAGATCCATACTTCATGGTAGGAACGTTGTTCTTGAAACATGTGATAATGTGCCCAAAGGAATTCATTCCCAGAAGCCAGAAGAAAGTTAATCTGAGAATAGATTTTATTGAAAAGGAGGCAGATTTCTATTGATCCCACACTATAGCATCTGGCCATCTGGGTTGAAAATATCTTACAGTAGTGGCGTTATTCATTATTACTTATCATTATCACTCTCTTTTCTCAAGAAGAGAATCAAACTGAAATTATATGAGCTCTTCCGCCCTGTTTTTATACCAGATGTTATGGTAATATTTTCTTGGTCCTAAGGGTGAATAGTTAAAAACCACATCCCTCTCCATCTCCCTGAACTGCGTCCAAGGCATCGGCGTGCAAAGAATTCACACTATTCCGTGTGTGTGTGTGTGTGTGTGTGCATGTCAAAATGGGTTTGTGTGAGCTTATGGGTGTGTGTAAAATTCACTGGCAAAGGCCATGAGGCATATATTAAGGCTTAGATGTTTTTCATTCCATAATGATAGGATCCAACTGCAGCTCTTCATAGCGCTCTGTACTAGCCAGAACATGTATCAGCGAAGAGAGAGAGAGGGAGAGAGAAAGAGAGAGAGAGAGGGAGGGGAGAGGTGGAGTGTCAATCATAATAGCAGCTCTCCCCTCAGGCGGCTAATTAATTGGGTGATATGAAAGTCACAGGTATTACAGATATTGATGTGGCATTTATGACTAAGCACATCAGCACAGTTCTGCTCACTCTGTTGACATACAAACTTAACATTTAGCCAAAACTCCCTCTTTCTTTTTTCTCCTTGTTCTCTCACCCTCTTCATCTCGCCTGTGTTCATACTGTAGTTCATTGTGTACTTCAGTTAATATCTGCTTTCCCTCAGTGGTTTCCATCGGAAAACTGTGTCTAACTGGATGATTTCATTTTTTATTTTTTTGTTTTTCTTTAGGCTGTCATAATGTACAATACAAATGGGAGTGGAAATAAAACATAAGGC
This sequence comes from Centroberyx gerrardi, assembly GCF_048128805.1. Classification (NCBI taxonomy): domain Eukaryota; kingdom Metazoa; phylum Chordata; class Actinopteri; order Beryciformes; family Berycidae; genus Centroberyx; species Centroberyx gerrardi. The sequence goes on along the minus strand of NC_136000.1, from coordinate 17,270,715 downwards.
ACATAACACAGATAAATAGTGTTTAAACAGTGCAGCAAGTCCTCTTCACAGATGTAACTTATTACAGAGTAGCCCACTCTCACAACCAACTCACAGCACCGTATTTATGATTTATTGACCGTCCAAATTCCACACCTATATTCGACTGTGACTAACAGGCTTATGTGGAATCATCACTTTCTGTTGCTATAGAGATCAAAGAAACAGTGAGAAAAAAGAATGTTTATTATTTACTCAAGTTTTTTATCTACAAAGAGAAAACCCTCATTGTTCTCTAAGCGATACATAGTAAACAATCACTCCGCATACCAGTGCATACATATCCATATCACACACTCCCACACACATACACTCTTTCTCTCTCAGACACATAACTACATCCATTCCCATGTCCAGACACCCCTCTCTATCGCTCCACCAGTACAGAAAGCCACATTGTGGATTCTCAGCCACCATGGCCAAGGGACCAAAACAAACTAGAATCAACAGCCAGGAGAAGACCACAGGCTCCTCGAACATCAATCCACAACAGTCAGTGAGAAAAGTATGCACTTGACAGAGTCATAGTAGAGGTTCACCCCTCTTAGAGCAGCACTCCTGGTGACTTTTTCTCCACTGGCTAAAACATAAATCTTAGATAACAATCAATAACAATCCCATTAGAGGGTAGAGACAACCTGCGGCTTGCTTTACTCACAGAGGATGAAATACCAGAGACTGACCCCTTTTCCCCTAATTAATGACTTAAGTTCCATTATGTTTTCTTTTTTGGAGCATTTATTGGTGTCTTGCTTACATTTACAAATTCTACATGTATTCTGAAAAACACAATGTAGATAAGAAAAAAAAATATGTATCCAGTCTCATGCTTGGTGGTGTTTGGCGTGGTTTTCTGTGGTTGGGTTTGCCCTGCACTTTTGGGATTCGGACATAAAACCAAATATGCATTGTTTACTTAATTTTCAGTTGGCTAATTTCACCAGGAATGTGGAGAATGCCACAGTGAATAACAGCCATGTGTTGAGAGTAGAGGTCTATTAAAGCATGTAACAGTAAGTGTGAAAAAATGTGTTTGCACTGTTACACCTGTCTTGTTCTCAATCTACCATGAAGGCTCTGGGTAAGGTTGCATTGACTAGTCTGGACAGTTCTGAACATTGTGCTGTATCAACTAAACGCTTTTTTTTGCCTTTTTATTGGTGCAGCAGAGAATTTGAATCAGTGCATTGTTTAAGAACAATATTTTGCCAAACTAGATTACAAAGAAAAGAAATATGCACACACACACACACACACACACATTGCTTACCTTTGTGGGAGAGCCGTATCCTAGGGTAGATGCTGTGGGGTGTGTGTGCTGTGCTCCGCAGAGCAAAATACAGCAGCATCAGTGTCAGATACACTCCAGTCCTTATGCACTTTGCCATCCTCATCGAGACACACACTCCACGCTCATGCACGCAGTCAGCCTGTAAGTGGCAAGTCCATTCAATGTGTGCCAGCAAAAAAAAAGTCTATGAAAAGAGGAAGAGTCTACCGTTCTATTATTAGCAAGTCCCTGTGATCAATCTTTTAAAAAAAACAGAGAGCTTCAGGTATAACCATCCAACAGGAGTCTACTTAGAGATAGCAATCCACTTTCTGATGATCACCACACTGTGGAAAACTAGAGATGTCTCTGTAGCTTCTATACAGTCTCTGCTTTCCCCTATAGAAGTCTGCTGAAAGCTGCATCCACCCACTGCCTCGGTGGACAGGATAGGGCTCTGGCTATTATCCTTCTCTGGTCTTAGTAACCAGGGAGAAGAGAAGTCCAGTTGCTACATTCACGCCGCAGTGCCCACTGCTGATCTCCGTCCATATGTCAGTCCGTCTGTCTGTTTGTCTGTATGTCCGGCTGTGCCTCTCTAAAGCTCAGATCCACTCTCTCTGGTCTGATAAAAGAAGAAGAAGAAGAAGCAGGGGGAAAAAAAGCAAATCTATGAGCAGAGTCCCACCAAGGTGTGGGAAGCTGACAGCTGCTGATGTGTAAAAGCTCTATGCGTCTCTCTGTCCCAGCAGGCAGGCAGGCAGGCAGGCAGGCAGGCAGGCAGAGCCGGGGCTGCTGTACTGTATCTTCAGGCTGCGTTCCTCCTCTAGGGTCCAGTGGAGCCAGTCATTCTCTGGACGGGAGCCCAGGAAAGGCAGAGTGGGAGAGGGGAGGAGCGGGGTGCCTCGTGCCTGGCGTGCGGTCTCCCTGCACTGGGGAGGAAAGTGAAGCTCGCCCCTAACTGCACACGCTTGAACAGGCAGGGAGGATCCAAACCTCAGCTCAGACCTCAGTGAGTCAGCTTAAGCTGGTTTCTACTACTGCTACTGATCTGGGCAGGGGATACCTGCCAGAGAAGGGTGTGTGTGTGTGTGTGTGTGTGTGTGTGTGTGTGTGTGTGTGTGTGTGTGTGTGTGTGTGTGTGAGTGTGTTAGTGGTGTGAATGTGTGAGTTTGTTTGTGTGTGTGGTAGTGGGGTGGTGTGGTGAGTGTGTGTCAGTTTGAAGGGTTGAAAATTGCCTGCTTCTTCTTAAGACTTGTCTTGAGACTCTCTCACTTTTTCCCCCCACTATCTCTCTCTCTCTCTCTCTCTCTCTCTCTCTCTCTCTCTCTCTCTCTCTCTCTCTCGCTGTGTTTCCTAGGCAGGTTCTGCAAGACTCTCCCCAGCTTTCTTCTAAGAAATATTGCCTCTCATGTCACTCTCCAGACCTCCCCTCGCTCATCTTCTCCTCCTTCACCACCTCCTCTTCACTCCTACTTCCACTGCATTAACATGGATCTGAGCCAAGGTTTTCAGCCTCTTAACTCGGGCTCTTTCTTCATCTTCAATCATTGCCCTGTTTATGCTATTGTGTGTGGATAATCATTGTCATTGCCATCGTCGTTGCCGTGAATTTTCATGTAGAAGGTTTCTTTCATGGCAATTTTCTTTTCCCTATCCACCTAATCTCTCCTTCTGTTTATCTGTCTTCCCACCTCTCTCACTCCTCAATTCTGTGAAACCCTGTTATTAGTGTGTCCTTGTCTCCGGCACTTCCTCCTTTTATGTATTTTCATGCCACGCTCTCTCTCTCTCTGTCTCTCTCTCTCTATCTATCTATCTATCTATCTATCTATGCTATCTATTCACTTCTCTCTCTGTTTCTATTAGGTATTGTCAGCATTGTGTAAAATATTTATGTTAAACTCATTGTCACTCCGACTTCTATTGTGTCTTTGTAGTCTTTTGTTTTTGCTCTCCTCACAAGGTTCATAAAGAGTCCTTCAGCGTTCTGAATTTGATTAGCAAATTACACACACACATGCACACACACACAGTCACTCACTCACTCACTAAAATGAAAATAATAGCCAAGATGCGACTGGATTCATTATTGAATGTGCACATATCCCAGAAGAATGTCCCAAAGGCTTTCAGTTACTGGAGCAGAGTGCCGTCGGTTTCCTTTAAACCTCTCTGAAATACATCTGTTTCTCTCTGTCTCTGTCTCTTTCTCGTGGCTTTGTGGTGACACACACATTAACTCATGCTGTATCTTACCAGGGAAACATTCCATCAGTCTGGAAAGAAAAAAAAAAAAAATAGTTTTTCATTTTTTGTTCAAAGTTTGCAAAACTGTGTCTGGAAAATGATGAACAATTATTCATTGATATTTTAGACCTCTACATCGATAAACTGCAAACATATAACATCATACTGATTATAACAATATTACAAACTCATACACAAAGACAATGTAGACAAATAATCAGAATCAGGCTTTATTGGCCAAGTATCGCAACACATGCAAGGAATTTGACTTTGGTTAAAAGCCCCAGCTCCCGTTTCTTACATTCATACATAAATAACACCTACCCCACACATACCCCACACATACTTCCATACCACATTAATAATAATGAATAAGTGAGATGGTAGATGAATCACTGAAAGGGGGAGAGGTAGAAGGAGTGAAAGAAAGAGAGACAGATTCAAAGTGACAAAGTGTACCTATCAACAAACAACTAGCCTATAGATTAAGATGCTTAATATGGAATGGAAATTATTGCATTAAGCTGCGGCAGCTGCCCCCACCCCCCCTTCACCCCCCTGGGATCTGATGGCTCCAACTCCCACGGTCCACCTGTTCACTGCCAGAACAGAAGGACTTTGTGTGTGGAGGTCTCATAACATACACTATCTCTGTTATTCCTTTGCCTGGTGCAATTATAGACTCTCATCTGTTGTTGCGGGTGAGACAAATGTTCACAGCTTCCCCTGAGTTGACACTATCTGACTGACTGTGACAGAATTTTATCAATTCGAACCTTGTGATGCAGAGCAAGGCGCACTAACCAACCCAGGCGTTTATATAAAGACATATTTTAGTGTTGACATGTTACATCCTTACAAGGGGCGCTGGGGAAGATTTTCATTTCCTATTCCTCAAGCAGCTACTTCAGATGAATAACCATTGTATAAAGCTTAATGCGCACAGGCCATTGGACACAGCAGTTGCTCACACCAGCCCCTCTGCGACTGAATGAGTCTCTCCTTCCTTCAACCAGTCTAATAACAGTAATCAGTCAGAAATCTGCCTCAGCGCAGAAACAGCAACAGCCCAATCCCCCTCCTCTCCCCTCCCTCTTTACTATCCCTCTCTATCCCCTCGTCCCTCCCATCTCCTTGATTTGTGTTGTACTTTCAGGCCTTGATGTTTCCATTAGTGTGATTCCTGCTGCAGTAGCTTGTACCAAGGTCCCTCCCACGCAGCACTCCTACACACAGTAACCATCACAGCAGCCATATACCCATTGAAATCTGTCCTCTTATGTGTGTCCCTGGGATTTCTCCAATAGCTGGCATTCCAGATAGACCACAGAGCCAAATAATTGCATTGAGCCGGCCGTTTTCAACCAGTATAGAAGAGATACTGGGTCCAAAACATCTGAGGTCCTTAAGTGTGTCAAATATCTGAGATGGTAATATTCAAGGCTCCACATTTGACCTACACAGCTCCTCACATCACTAAATACCTTCCCTTTTTCACAATACTGAGCTGCAGCTAGAGGAAGCCTGGGTTTGTAAAAAGACTGTTTGATTGAGTGTTGATGTCTGCCGTTTGTTTTAATAGGCCGTGTCCAAACGTCTGGCGGCGCTCCTTTCATGCTCTCTGAACACAGAAAATATTTTCATTCATGTTAATGCTGTGTCAATATCCGCCCCTGTTCAACAGCAGCCTCCCCCACCTCCTGTTACACCCACAGAGGCAGACATGTAGACACACACACATGCACTTCCTCCTGCCCCCCAACACACACACACACACACACACACACACACACACACACACTGCGTATGTTCATACAAATGCCTATATGGCCATGTGCATTCAATTGTTGCTGTGTAAGAAAGTAAGACAGAGAAAGAAATAGAGAAAGAGATTGAAAGAGATAGGCTCAAGTGAGTGTGTGTGCATACATACTTGTGTGTATGTGATGTGTTTGTGTGTGTGTGCCTCCCACCGACCGCCTGCAGGGCTCTCCCCTCAGTTAAAGAGAGGTCAGGTGGTGAAGGCCTCTGGTCTCCCTTGGCAACAGAAGCAGCACTCTGAGGATCCAGTGTTTCAGAGCCACTAGACACCCAGGCCGTTTACACAGGTGGCTATCATATGGCCAGCGAGCCACGTCCCTAATGCACACAAATACTATAGAGACATCAGCCTGAATTTGAATGCAGGTAGCAGTTCTCATTCACTTGCTGTAAATCAGTGTGTCTGTGTCATTGGATTACAGTGTATAATATTATTTGAGTGGCTGGGTAACAAAAACGCACCAGGACATGCAAATGTTTATTCTATCTCTGCGGTTTGTGGACTCTATCAGAGGGATCACGTTGCACTGTGTGTGATACCATGCAGAGAGGAAGTCACTATGGCCAGTTAGCCGCAGATGAACTGACCGGGAGAGAGGAAGACAGCGGAGGAGAGGTATAGACCCACTTTGACTGAGAAGCCAGGTGTGTTATGGTTGGCTTAGCTGTGTCTGCTGAGTGCAAACATTATAGGCTAAAACCCATACATGGACACCTTCACACATATGAGCACACACACACTTAAACAACCACTTTTCACATCTGTCTAAGTGAGTGTCTAAGTGGAAAGAGTCTGTATATATCCCGTTACACACCATTATTTCCTAAGTCTCCCCATCTCTTCTATGGAGATATGGCTAAGCCCTGAGGTGAGGTGAGGCCCTAAGTAGATGTATGTTTCACATGAGTGTCAGTGGCACCAAAGCGTGGTAAATCCACTCTCTCTTTGCTAAATATGAGACCAGAAACCGAAGCGCGTCATCCGAGCTTCCTTTATCACAGAGCGGCTATCAGGGAAGCTGCGTGACCACCATCTTGTCTTCCTGCGATCCGGCTCTCAGGACATATTTCTTAGTTATAGGGGGGTTAGTAATGGGAAACCCAGGCCAGGCCGGCTCCCACTCTCCACAGTCACAGATGGTGAAGAGGAGGAATGGGTTACGCCTCTGGAGTGATATGTGGAAGTGACCGTCTGGCCTCCTGTGTATTCTCATCCATCATTACGGTAACCGCAGTCACATACACACTACTAAGTGTGTGTGGTTGTGTAAATCTGAATGTGTGCGTGTATTGTGCGCCTTTGTTTATGTGCTTTCAGGTGAGCTTAGGCATGTTTTCGCATATGTGCAAGGGATGACAAAGCAGACTGACATGTGGAAGTACCCAGTCAGCCTCCTGTGCCTTGTCATCCGTCATGTTTGGCACAGTGACATGCGTGTATTTATGTAGCCGAGTTTAGGGTGGAGGATTGAAAAACCAGGCAGGTGAAAAGCTTTTTGACTCTCCGTCTTGGCTCACACTAGCTGTGTCGACCATCTGCCTCGCACAGGGTGAGTTATGATCACGGTTACCAGACATAATAGAGATGGATATAATAATAAGGGTGACAAGGATAGACTAAACATCTGCCTTCAGCATCTACTTAAGGCTGCTTTTTCCAGCTCACTGTTTTGAACTTTATACCTACAATGCCACGTTATTAAAGACACACACGTTACCTTTGTACACTAAACTTAAAGTACCTGAACTGAATTTGGAAAATGAGCAACCGAGGTTGAGTTTAGTGTGTGGGGGAAATAAAGTTTTGTACATATTCTGGGTGTTGCTGAAGGTAATTAGCCCACCTGACTGTCTATGTAAAAATGAATCCAAACTATTACAGAGGGAAATTGTGGTCTCAGAGTGACCATAGGTGCAAATATATGTGACATGCGTGTGTGTGTGTGCATATGTGTGTATGAGCATTCGTACACAAATGTCTGTGCATGAGTCCGTGTGTCTGTGTCTCTGTGTGTGTGTGTGTTTGTATGCATGTGTGTCTGTGTTTATGATATATGAATAGTGACATGTAAATTGAATCAGCGTGCTCCCATCCCGCTCCAGGGCAGGACCACCATGCACTGCTGCTGCAAGGGAAATGCTGTGGCACTTTCTCGCTGCCTCCATGTTCTGACTGTGGGCTTTGAAGTGGATCAGAAGCAATAAGAGTTCCTACATAGCCTATATAGGATGATTGTCTGTAACCAATAAAAGCCAGCTCTCGCGTTCAAACCCTGACATTAATTGCCGAACCAATTTGACAAATAAACATCCCACCATACGAAAAAAAGAAACAACCCCTGTTTGATGTAGAAAAGCAGAAACTGGAAACAAAATGAGTTTAATCGAGACCAAATGCTGGAAAAAGCGGTACACATACACATCGGTGAAATCGAGAATGTGAGTCATACTCTGGGTGTATCTGTAAGCCAGTATTTGTAGGCTAGATTTCTCCCTTAGTAAATTATGGTAAAGTGTGTGGGGCTCCTGCATTTTTGCCTCCTACAAATCCCAGACACACTTCACATCAACACCTTGTCCTTGTCTGAACTCAGGCCTTGCTTATATCAGGGGAACATAGGTGTGAGTGATAATGACTTACACCATGCATCAGTTGTGAACATTGCACACACACTGACGTACATGTGCTCTGCGTTGTTGAAAGTGAGGATGAATGTGAGCGGGGAGATGAGAAGTGGGTGGAAGGTATCAGAGATAATGTTTGTTCCAGATGTGTTGTTCCTTCTGGCAGAAGTAACAGTTAACCTGTTAACCTACACTTTATCACCCTGACTGGTTTAAATGGTGCTATCAGTGACCTGTGTCAGAATCTCCTGTTAATTCATTTAGAGATGTCACCAAGTTTACATTTGCCCTCACTTTGATTAATAACCGTTGGCAGTCTTTTGGATCAAAATGTGACATATTCCAGAGATTTCTAAACACAAGCACGCCCATATGTACACACACATGTAGATGCACACACACATACACATACAGATGATCACACACACACTCTTACAGACCGAAGAAGAATGAAGGAGACAATAACAATCATAGAAAAACAGATAATCCTTACATTCCATCCTCAACTGGGCCAAACACATTATACCTTAGACCAACTTCAGCAACTACCTCACTCTAATGAATCCTTATAAATACAAGAAACTTGTAAGTCATAAAGTTCTTTGCACCCACTAAGCTGCAAAGTGGTTCCCAATAAATTCTTTCAGTTTGTTTCAGACTGACGCCAGTGCAGGACTAATGGGATGACTGCCTGTATGACTGTTGTCTGCATTCTGTGTCCCTCTGTTTCATGCCTCTAAACCACCAGCCATTGTTTTTCACTTCGTGTGTCCATTACAATCCCACAAAACCACGGCAAGATCTGCTCTGACTCTGCGAGGAGAAATGGAGGTAAACATTTTGGTTTTGTAAGTCAATAAAAACAACTCCTTCTGTCAACTGACAAACTCTTTTCCTCGAACAAAACACACTAGTTTTGGGTCATATATTTTGAGCCTCCAGTGCATATTCATTAAACAGCACAGACTCATAAAATGTTGTGAAATGATTACATTCCTCCACTGCAAATTGGATTATGTGACAATACCACAAATCGGATTATTTGATAATAGCGTGAATTGAAAACACCATTATCACCTGGTTAGGTAACAGTTACGTTTAGGCAAAACAACTTTGGTTAAGCTTAGGGAAAGGCTTTGGTCATGGTTACATTAGAAAAAACTTTAACTTAAAATTAAAACTTCACTCGCAGCAGAAATATTTTTGGTGTGAGTTGGTAATCAAATTCGGCTCATCAGAGTTGAAGGCAAATGTAAACGCCCATCCACCAATCCGACCTCAATGATCTACTTTTCACAGCGCTATTTCTATGTCAAACCACTACCTGTTTCTAGTCTGTTTCTAGTGCCCCTCTCATGTAATCTCTTTGGAAGTGTTTTTCTTTCTTGCACAAAGCATGTATTTGCATCTAAGACATTGTGATAATTTCACAGAATTTCAGGAGATCAGGCTCCACTAAAACCGTTAATTCCTGTCTCCATTTTGCAACAAGTTATAAGGAGCCACTGATTCTTTATCCTTCTAATACTCTGTAAGCGGGATTTGGATTTTCACTCAGAGCGACACCAAGCTAAAGTTCTCTCCTCTGTTCTAACCCCTCCACTATGTGATGTGTTCCAGGAGCTCCAGCCAAACCTAACTTGAGCAGACCTCAATTAGTTGCAGATTAGAAATGTGGAGGGGAGCAGCCAAGCGAAACTCAGACACATGGCAGGCTGCCTGTCAGCTAGACGTATTTCTCTGGGTAAACTGACCTCTGCTCTTTCGTGTGCAGAACTTTGACCCATCCCAGGGTCGGCTAAGGTCAGCCCCGAGGCCTCGTCCCCCCCCCCTGTCTGATCCTATCTCGTCACAGCTCCTTTCAACAGCATCCAGACTTTGTTTTCATGGCCCCCCTCTCCTACGTTTAGCCCGATAACTGCTTCAATCAGCAGCCTTTCCCTTGAAGGCCCGGAAGATATTTTGCCATCATCTTTTTGTCTGTCTCCACCTTTCGTCTGCCCTGTTCTCAGTCCGCTCGGCACATCGCACACTGCGTACGTGTCAGAGAAAGTGCGTGAGAGAGAATTGGCAACTCAGTGTCTTCAATGTAAACTCTCTGTGAGACATGATGCCAGGCGTACGTTACCTGCTAACACCCCGTCCGCACATTGTCCTCCACCAATCTGAGGATTGTCGTGATGTAGGTAAACATTCAATAACACATTCCGGCCAACGGTAACAGCGGACTGCCAAGACAGTGATATTACACAGTACTGTACACACACCCTGCTCTACTATGCTTGCATATCACTGCCACCGGATAAACCTTTCAGTGAGCTTACAAACAGAAAGGTAGGATGATATGATTTCCTGACCATTCATGGTGATGTTTACTCCAAGTTAATTATATGTTTTTGCGTCCACCTGGTGAGTCAGGAGTGACCTACTATAGATGAAGGAAGAAAAACAGTTCCTGTAAGCTGTTTCAAAACAGACTCCTTCATCAAGTGTCTGGAAGAGTAAACCTGACAGGTTCTCTGATTGAAAAATGATACCTTGAATTGACAAAATTGTGATTGTGTTCACAGTTACATTGAGTTGTGAAAGATTTTTATCTCATTGTCTCCGGTTGAACAGATTACTTCATCTGTTGCTTAGCCGACATATAAAAAACAGAAAGGTGCCGGAGGTGACTGTGTGTGTGTGTGTGCATCCGTGAGCCTGTGTGTACGTGTATGTGTATGTATGCGCTTTTATGTGACAAAATCATAAAAATAACATTGAAGTTGGCCTTTTCCATGTAGGAAATGAGCTAAAGGTCCTGTCATACCTCCAGTCTAAACCTCCTGTGCCATTCTGTCACTCATAGCACGAAAGCCACTGAGGCTACTGCCAACTCTACAGCACTACCATCGCAAATGCTGCCAAGCTGCCAACACTAAATGCACTGTCCTCTCTTTTACCCCAAGCAAGGGATGTGCCCCTGCATGCTAACACAATGCTAACACGCTACCAGAGTCAGAGGGAGAGAAGCACGCATGCACACACACGCACACACACACACACACACACACTCACGCACACACAGAGCCAACCTGATTGTGCTTCAAGGCATAACCCAACGATGATCAAGTAAACCCCCCCAGCCTGCAGAATTAGATTTTCCAGAAAATCACTTCACACACACACATGCACCACTGCTATTGACTCAATGACGGCAGACAGGGACACTGCCAGAATCTTACAAGCCTTTGATAAGTGACAGCTGGAGGGAAAAGAAAGATCATTACCTCACTCCAGAGTGCACTGTGATATACCATACTATGCTATAATGTGGCAGAACCGAGGCATGACATTATGAATGTTATTTATCGTCTGGCTAATGGGCTGGATGCTGTCAGGGGTCATTCTCCAGTTGGGTAAACGTCAGACAGGTTGTGGCTGAGTGCGTCTTGTTTGGCGGCAGCGGGCCTCTCCGGTTCTCCTGGCCCGGGCTGGGTGCTGTGTGATGACCCTTTTGGAACAAAAAAACAAAAGGCAATGGGTGGGAATCTTCATTGTAAAGCCAGTGGTTTGCATTGTGACCCAGACCCAAAGGTCAAGAAAGATATATGGATGTATGTGTGCTAAATCCTCTTCTGCTTTTGGTATTTTCCACCGAAACGTCCAGATAAACCAAAGTGATGTCTCAGAGGTGACCCAGAACTAACCAGCTGGAACCCACTGGTGGTCCGTGCATGTGCATGTGAGTGTGTGTGTGTGTGTTCTTATGCTTGTGCACGTTAGGGGCTTTAGTCATCCTTTCCAGTAGAATCCTACTGGGCCAAGTGAAGCATCAACCCAGCATATTGTCACTAGCGTGTAATAAATGACTATCTCTGCTCCATTTCACTTCTCCCAAGCCTCCTGATAAGATGGAATGGACTGATCCCTCTGCCCCACAGCTGCAGTAAAGGATGCAGCTGCAGTAGAACATGACGACCGTCCCAGGAAAGAAATGTGTGTGTCTGTGTGTGTCAGCGTGTGCTCTTACATATCCACTCAGCTGCCTCCCAGATGACTCCCACCCTACGCCTCCCATAGCCGCTCTTGCCAAGAGTCTGTACCTGTGCAAGACAAGTTTCAAACGGAGATAAAACAGACAAGCTGGATAATCCCACTCGAGTTTCTTTAGATCTCTCTCCAATCCTACTATTTCTACAGGCAAGGCTGGCTTTCTAATACATTAGTGAGAAGTGGGATAATGTGTTTGGGATGAATGTAACTCCCGCCGAAGCTTCTGAAGACCTAAACGCTTACTGCTTTACTGACCGAAACACACAGCTTCCAAGTACCGGAGCTGTTTCGGAGCAATGAAAACATAAACAAGAGCATTATTATTAACCTGTTTCCAGTCTCTCTAGTCTCGCTTTCCCACCCTGTCGTTCACGTGTCGGTTTTTCCATTGAGTGTGTTGGTTCTTTGTGTGAGTGTCAGGGCGGTCTTTCTCACTCATCCATGGCCTTGGGTGGGAGGAATGAGGGGGGGAGCTGCTTTTTTCCATCAGACCGACTGGGATGCTGGAGCTGAACCGGAATGATAAAGGTCCCCTCGGCCACCGGAGGGCAGTCACGCTCTGCGGTACAGGTATGACAGCGACGCCGAACAGCAACTGCTTATCATATCGTAAGACCTTTGCAGATGGAGACAGACATCATCTAGTGTATACAATGGGGAGGGGGACAATGGGGGAAGGCGTGTGTGAAAGTTATGCTCCATCTACTTTGCTGAGACGCTGTAGTGACATGATTAAAGTGTGTATGCTTGGATTTTTGATACATACTGTCGATCCATTTTTAAAGTGAAATGTGCATCCATGCACATGCTCTCAATCTCTCTCCCTATCTCCCTCTCTCTCTTTCTCTCTCTCTCTCTCTCGCTCTCTTTCTGTCTCTCTCTTTCTCTCTGAACCAAACACACACACACACACACACACACACACACACAGCTCAGTCAGCCATTCACTGAATGAGTTTCCTATAGCAACCGCGGCCCTTTTCAAGTGTTGTCAGGAGAGCACCTAAAAACGCACACTACCCATTTTCATCTCTCCATGGTCGTATATCTGTCACATTACTATTGACACACACTCTCACGGGCGTCCTTCTCCCTGCTCTCTCTGAATGCATTCATCTCTTTCCATGTGAATGTGTTTGTTTGTGTGTGTGTGTGTGTGTGTGTGTGTGTGTGTGTGTGTGTGTCTGTTCTCCCAGCAGACGATACCGGCACTACAGTTCCCCAATAATGTTCCATTTGAAACATCTGAGACAGCGTGGAGTGAAGCTAAGCTCCCCCAGCAGCAGTTGAGGTCAAGGTCAGAACCCAGCTGAGATATATACTGACTGACCTTTGACCTTGGATGCAAGGGTGTTAAGAGAAACACTGTTTTGATCCGACAAATCCATTGTGAGCTGCAATTTCTTGGCTGCTATGAGCCGCAATAACAATATCAAACTGGAAAATACTAACTTTTTTGAGGAAAAGTTGTCTGCTTTTGAAAGATTGGAAGGAAAGATCAGTGCTCTCGTTGTTTACACATAGATGGAATATATGAATCACATGTTTTTTTTCCCTCCTGCACCTCAGGTTGATTATGTGTTTTTGTATTTTCACCACCAGAGAGCAGTAGTGCCCCACTTTACTGTATGGATCCCTATGGCTTATATTTCTGTTGTGAGATGTACTGAAATTCAATATTGTCAAACCCACATAAACTACAGATGATTTTTTTATTGCACTGGGAGATTGTTCAAGATTATTGGATTCCTGTTCTTTCTATTTCCCCTTTTCAAAGAACCGTTTTTTACGGCATACTTTGGAAGCACATTTTTATGGTTGTCAGCCAGGTTGTGACAACATTTCTTCAACCTCCTCTGTGTGCTTCAATTCTATCCAACTCTTGCGAATTGTATAAAAATACAAACTGACAATTGAGAATGTTAGGGGACCACATGTTTATTGTCTCATTGTCTGTTTCTTGATAACAATGTAACTCGTATGCATTACCATGCAATACACAATATAGTATAGCAGTATAAAGCAGTATAAAAAAGACAGATTCAGTTAAGCCAGGGCTTTAAGAAGAGACATTTATTAGACCAGTAGAATACATCACCATCATCATCATGCCAAAAAGTCCTTACAGCAGCAGCAGCACTTTAATCCCATACAGACAAGACAGATGCATTGAGGCACCCTATATATTCTCTTTATAGTAATGATCTGATCATATGCCCATCTCTGCTGAAAGTTCCACAACTCTGGTGTCCAACTTGTCTCGTAATCCTAAACCCGCTCCGGCTTTTTCTCCTCGTCCTCCGTCACTGCTTCCTCTCCTCAGCCAGAGAGCAGACGGACCTTGCAGACACTCCCAGACAAGGCCATCTGATAGTATACTGATGTTTTGCATTGTTTAATTACACTGCTCCATTGACATTGTTCATTGTTGTTAGCTAGCTAGTGGACATTCAAATCCAGAGCGAGATCCTGTTCAGACGACCCGTGAGTATCTGAAAGCAAATGCTGTATTTTCTGAATACCTACCTCAGGAATTATAAATTGAACTGAAGTTTACAGTCCTAACAGAAATAGTATTTACATCTCCGAAACAGTTAATATAGTGTGCTGCATAAGCTAACAACAGAATAATTGTGGACAATATCAGACTAGTATATCACTGTTATAGCGAAACAGGTACACTACAATAGCATTCACATGCACTAGTACACAGTGTCATACTTGTCATATATAGACCATAGTATTTCTATTTACATAATGTTCACAGCTACATTCCAGGTTGTGTGTGTGTGTGTGTGTGTGTGTGTGTGTGTGTGTGTGCTATATAATAATCGTTTATTGTCATGTCCAGAAAATGAGAATATTCTTTACATGCAGTGAAGTTAACTTGTTGCACTGCACTGCCGGTGGAGAGTATGAATATGAGGCAACAAATATGGAAGAAAAATACAGTATGGACACTGGGTTATTGCTCAGTGTGTTTGGTATGTGACGCCTGTTGCAGTATTGACCGGTACTGATAAATATTTCATTGACATTTCCAGTCTTACTACAGTATTTGTGATAATACAATTATTTTAAGAGGTTGGTCCTGTAAATTAAATGAATCAAATCAAATGAAAAATAGTAATCAGGTCATAGTGAGAAAAATAGACTGTATATCAAATAATATTTTCACAATGTACATTACTGTATATCAATAAATATACATATAGTGGAAACAAAGTGTATAAATTGCATAATTAAATCAACATGGAAGAGTTCATCGGGACATGTCAAGTTGCACTGAGATGATGCAGTTGGCAGACATCCTTAACAAGTGACAGTCAACTTTATGACTGGTGACACTGAAAGGAATTTGATGACGTAAAAAGATAAACAAAACAGAATATTAAAACCTTTCTTCCTTTGAGGAGCTTATCTAGGGCATAGACACAAAGACTGTTACAAAATCTCCCTCTTTACAACTGCTTTCAAAAGACTTTTTCTTAAATAAGTTTCTTTCTGGGGAAACAACATAAGGTAACCGCAAGCCATTCCCTTTAGTATGAGGAGATGTCATAGCATACAGTATTTACACAGCTTAGCTACATAATTTAGGATTATTTGTCGACATGTTATGGTGACTGTCTCTCCCAGCGGAGTTTCTTGCAGTGCTTGGGCATTTTCTTCTCTCATGTTGACTGACTTAACCTTCTATAATCCACCAAATATCCCATCTTTGTGCTTTCCATTAACTGTATAAACTTATTTTTGTGCTTGTAATACCACTGCCAGTCCATTTATTCCTCAGACTTTTTTAATACAATCCCATCCCCTTCCCCTTTCTGATTTGTGTATCAGGATAGAGATTCTCAGGTATTTTCAGGCATCTACCTAGTTGTACAATGACAAAGACACCTAACTAGCATGCCATGAGACGATGCCATCGACGCAGCCATTTCAACATGGAGTCAGTCATGTGTATAGGGTGGGTATATATATCCAGTCCTCGCGCTGGTTGACACTGTCCCTCTGCAGCGCCGGGGCCACAGAGGCCAGCTGAGATAATATGCTCCAATGGTCTGGTGTGATATGACATCCTGTCTCCTGCAGTCCTCTGTACCGGCTTTCTGTAAACATGGCTGCCCACGCACATAGCACACCAGCCGGCAGATCGGGGAAGTATCGCCTTCTTTCCAGTTAAACTTTCTCTATCCAGTCATTGTGGGAGAAGTCTGTATCTCGGTATGGAGGAGGAAAGGGGTTAGGTGAGTTAAGCAGGGTTACAGAATGAGGACCGGGGTGTGGGTTTTAGGGTTGGGTGTTAGAGAGGTCAAGGTTCATGGGTCAGACACTGCGGGGAGCCCTCTCCAGTTCATGGGTCCTGCGGTTGCGTCCCTTCTGCCTCTCCTGCAGGTGTTTCCACTTGGCTGCCAGCCCGTGAGCGTGCACGTGGCTGTGAGGGTTAACAAACGCCTTCTGCTGCGGCGGCTGCTGCTGCTGCTGCTGCTGCTGCTGCTGCTGCTGGTGTATTTGGACTTGCTGCACCAGGTGAGCTTTCTGCCTCCTGTGCTTCCTCTCCCTCTTCCAGACCTGCTCGCAGAACTCGTCCACGCTGCTCAGGGTCGGGTGATTGACCAAAGACAGGAAGTCTCTGTACCACAGCTTTTGATTGGGGCTTTCTCGGGGCGTGGAGAGGTCCTGGACGGGCGAGCTGGCGGCGGCCTCTTCGTCGCGGTGCAGCAGGTCCTCCAGGCGCTCCGTGTCGATGACCTCCAAGGTGACCTTCAGGAGCGTCTGCATGAAGCCGTGCTCCACCGCCTGGCACAGATAGATCCCAGAGTCCTTCTTGTTAAGCGTGCGAATCAGCAGGCCCTGGTCTGTGCGGATGAAGCGGTCCTCCCCTTTGATCTACAGAGTTAGAAAAATAGAAAGTGACAGAGAAAGAGAGACAGAGACAGAGAGTCAACATTTCAAATTACAGCTAATATGATATCATGTGGCCCAGAAATCTAATCAGCAATGCCTCGTGACTGTTGTGATTACACGCTCAATTCATTTCGCTTTGATCAACTATGACATAAACTACTGATATATTTTTTAGAATAAACCTCATTATAAAACCATCTACCATTACTTTATCAGCTCTACAATCAGATGAGTGTGTCTCAACAGAACAGTTTCTAAGAGGGTGCTGAGGTAAAGCCAACCTCTTGTTTGCGGTCATCAGTGGAGCGTTGATACTGCCAGTAGGTTAGGGCTCTCTGGGACTTGGGACTGCACTCCAGGAAAGTGCTGCTGTTCTCCACACCATACACCGTCTTATCCAGCAGAGTGGTCTGCCCGCTCAACTCATCTAGACCAACACACAGAATATATAAATCACACAAGTTAGTTAGTGTAAATTATGTTTTTTTTGTTATGCAGATATAATTGGTTGTGGCGATGGCTGAATGTTATGTGATTTATTTTACAGGCAGATAGATAGGAAACAGTTCTCTAAAGCTCTAAAGGCTTTCATGTTTTTCTGTGTAACATTCGCTGAGTGACTGACTTGTACAAAACTTTGTTCTCTCAGTATTGCCTGCATTTGGAAGCTGAATTCTTTTTTTCTACTATGTGACTGCATTTCACATTATTTTGTCTGTCTCTTTTCTTATCACACTCAATCATGTGCAGCATAGGCAGTTCCCACCACAGAGGCAGTCAGTCTATTTCCAGAGGAAATGGGCTGTAACTAAAACCTGGGTCTTATACAGTCAAGTACGTGAGATGCTGTTCAATCAGATCCATGCGCGTTCCTGCACTGTAAGGTCAGTGTTGTTTCTGACTGATCTCTAAAAGCCGGTTTTAAATTGAACAATTCAGGCTGTAGCGAAGTCTGTTATTTTGTCATTCCTTCATCCCTCTCCCTAATCACTTCTTTCCTTTTCTCTTTAAGCTGCAGAGCTCTGAATCTGGCGCTCTATGGGCTGTGGCTGTGAAAAGAAAACAAGGCACCCTACGCCGTTCTACCCCACCGTCTCTCCAAAACGCAAAATCAATGTATGGCTCTCTATACTGTGTGGGTGGCTACAGGGCACCAACGCTATTTGCCAGGATGTGTATGTGTATATTTGTCTCTGTGTGAACTCTCCCTCCTCAAATAGGGCAGCTTTAGATAACAGGCTTTTTTTTTTTCATTCAAATGAAAGAAATGTATAATTAAGAGAGTGAGACAGTTCATTTGACCGCAGTCTGAGCCCTGTTTTTGGACTGAGACCACTAACAGGGCAGTGGAGTGGAGGGCTTGGCGACAGAAAGGAGGCTTGGAGGAATCCTGACCATGTTAATTATAAGCTTCACATGGACTGACTCTAATCTTCACACCACCAGAAACACATAAAACACACAGACGCAACACCGCACACACATTCAAATTGTTTCTCTACTCATTTGATCGCTTTAGGAAAGGCCAGCAGCTGCTTTGGGACCCATTCTATGTTCAAAGTAGAGCTGAATACTCAAAAAAGCTCCTTTTGTTGTGCAATCGGAAAACCGACATGCTCTGAACTAGCTTCAATATGCCATTTGGAAATACAATAATGTATTGTGCTTTTGGTAGAGGCATTATGTTTTTTTAATTTAAATTGACATAAATTGAATATCAGCTTTATTACACATCCATGTAGCACATTATCTTGGTTATTATCAGAATTTGTAAAATGTTTTTTTTACACACAAATAAATCTTTATCTGTCTTTATGTACCGTGATGTTGCAGGTCTGAGCATTGTGTGAGCGGATCTCCATTCCTGATATCTTGTCTCCTCGTTCTCCTGCAGAAAAACAAATATAAACACTGTCATGACTCAGCAGGGGCATGGGCTTCTTTCTTTTGTGTGTGTGTGTGTGTGTGTGTGTGTGTGTGTGTGTGTGTGTGTGTGTGTGTGTGTGTGCGCGTTTGGGGAGTTTGTTTTGGGTGTGTGTGTGTGTGTTTGAATGTGGTTTGGATGTGCAGCGATAGCGGAGGCCAAAGAAAATAGATAAACTAACAGCAATAAGCCAGAGCATCATAAACCTTTAAGAGTAAATGCTTTAATTATAGGGTGTGTGAGACAGAGGAATTCAGATCTAATCAATCACGACAGCCTGTGTTCCTCGGCCTGAGTCACTCTGGGCTGCAGATGCGAAGGGGATTGAATTCCAAATACACACAACAATTAAGCACATGCAAACACTAAGGATGCTTTTTATAAACAATAAATGATGAGACAATGGAGACACTAAAGTAGAGAACACAGACATTTATGGACAGCGAGAGAGGCAGATGTAACCTCTCCCCCTCCGCTTCCCATTGTTCTGACCCGGTGTTGGGGTGTTGGTAATTGGAGGTACGAGGTTGCTGGAGCTGCCTTGTTTAGATGTCTAACTCTCTGAATGTAGGACTCTGGAGTCCAACTAACAGAGGAAACAGGATACTGCACAGCGAGCACTCAAATCAATAAGCCCCATGGAGCTTTATGAGTGGGAGGCTGTATACACACATACATACACACACACACACAGACACACAGACACACACATACATACAGACACACACACACACACACACACACACACACACACATATGATAAGTCCACTACTCTTAGCACACTACCACTGAACCCCTAACACCTACTTCACCTGAGGTTCACCCAGACAGACTTAGCCTCCAGACATCACTGACATTGGTTCTCATTTACAGTAAACACATGCGGCAGGTTATATTTCTAGCTTTCTGGTAGAAATACGACCCTCTTACCTTTAGGGGTTTCTGGCGAACATACAAAGACTGCACTATTCGTGGGCCCTACCTCTAGCCCTGAAACGCAGCCAGACTGCATATGTCCTTAATCTGGGTATGAAAACCCCTCCTCTCTAATCTGATTTTGCCTCAATAATTTAGTCACCATGTGAAAAAAAAAAACAACCTCTAAAAAAAAAGCATTATTCACACATGTGCTGTACATTTGGCATGTCAAAATCAAATCTGCATGGTGCATTGAACTCAGGTTGCCCATACGCACTTAACCGTAAAACCGTGTAAGTGAACACAAGACATACAAGTGTGCGTGTGTGAATGTGGCGCATGTGTTCAGGCATGTGCACCTTTTAGCCATGGGGAAGTATCTGGAGCACTCGGTGCCATCCCATGCACAGTAAGGGTCTCTGGCCAGGCAGCATTCAGCGCAGGCCTTCCCGTACACCTCACAGCGATGCAAAGGCATCTGGGAGACACCGATGGCTGAGCCCAGGTACAGTTGTTGCTGTGCAGGCAGAGGAGAGAGGAGAAAAACATCTCAGTATCACAGCAGATCCAGGATATATAGGTGTTTCAATGGCAGCTATTTTATCTCTCAGGCACTACAATATGACCTTTAAGTTTGAGATTGTGTTGCAGTTACTGTAAACTAATTGAGCAATTTGAGTGATAGGCCTATTTTCGGCTCAACTTTTCGACTCAACTTGAGGCAAAACTACAAGTCAGGAATGTGGACAGACCATCTGATTACAGGTGTTCAGCCCACTTCTACCGCTCCATTTTGTCTCACCTCTTCCCTCCACTTATGTTGATGAACTAACTGTTAGGCTGACATGCCAACAATTGAGACCTTTGTGTGATGACATGTCGGTTCATCTCAAGGCGTGTGTGTGACAAACGTGTCTTTGTTCTCCCTTCCAAGCCTGCGGCAAGGTGTGTCGCCCACGAAGAGCTCCCACTCGCTCAACCACTGAGACGGTTCTTCCAGACATAAACTTACAGGAACAGTAGTCACATTTCACTCACTTTAAAGCACACACACCTTCACCTGTCCCTTCACCTGTCTCTCCCTGCAATCCGTCAGGTTGCTCTCTCCTCCACTGCAACTCATTTACTGACATAACTATCAGAATTACCCTCTTTCATGTAAGCCTGAGGCTATACGCTTTGGTTACAATGCATTGCTATAATTTAGATTTACATTGCTGCACTGAATGTTTCTCGATGTCAATGAGAACTACAATCAATACCTGTTTTGTAGAAAGTTCCATCGCTGTTATGGCTGTCGGCTCCTATAAGAAATGACAATGACAAGACAACAAAATGATTAAACCACACTTACTGATGCTAGAGTTACTGATACTAGAGTCCAGCCTAACCTGGAGAAAGAAGGCAAGTGATGAGAGAATAGCCTAAACCTACCCTGAAGACGGTCATCTCCTCCAGTAGGACCTCCTCCAGGTCGTGCCAGGAGCCTCTGGGGATGGACACCACCTTCAGAACCGTCCCCATGTCTAGCACACAATGACAGCATGCACACATCTTCCGTCAGTACCTGCTCCATATGCTCACCTCAATGACTATCTCAATCAGTCCTGTGGCAGTGTTTATGATAATGATACACTTCCTAATATACTAATATACTATAATAGCACTGTAAGTTTGAGTGTGTTTATATGTATGTGAGTGTGTATGTAAGTGTATACCTGTGCCTATAAACATGACGTCATACTGGCCGTCTTCTGCTTCCACTCTGTCCACCACGATCTGTGTGAACTGATAGTCCACGTCTGTTTTGACTATGATCGGTCGGTGGTTGATGGGGTAGACGGGGTTGAACATGGCTGGGTGACCTCTGGCAAAGGTGATGACCTCATCAGGAAGGTCCTTGGTCGTATCAAATCCTCCAAACGTCTTGCTGGGGCACTGGGGAGAAAATGAATTATTTTAATTACTTTCGACACAGTATAATGGAGAAGTACCTTTAAAGATTCTACATTCTACTATAAATCAAATAAAAAGCTCAGTTAAGCATATGCAGTACTCACCGTGCCGGGCCGTGGGTAGGGAACACGTCCCTGGAAGGGCACCCACTGGTAGTTGGGTCCATCTCTATGGGCGTAGGGACCCAGGAACACCCTCCTGATGTCCGCCATGTTGTACAGGCACACGGCTGAGCCTTTGAAGATGTTGCTGATGGGCAGAGAGAGTGAGGCAGAAAAGGAAAGAGGAGGAGGTTGTTTAAGACACGGGTCATACAGTCGGCGGCTATGGTTAAGACCATTCCAATGTCAGCCACTGTACCTGGAGGTGGTAAATACTGCATAGATGATCGGGTTCTTAGGATCCTTGGTGCTCATGAGAAAAACATCCTCTGAAAGCCAAAAAGACGTCAATGTATATTAAAAGCATATCCTACATTGACGAGATAGAAATTCATCTCCAGGCAATAATGTGCGAACCACATGTTAAGGTGAGGAAGAGATCACTCACGCAGTTCGTCAAAGTGCGTGTCTATTCCATTGAGGCCAGGCACGGAGCAAACAAGTCGAGCCTTCAAGAAGGTGGTCCACTTATTCACCAGACTCCTGTGGCCTCCCAGGTCATTCTGCGGGACAGATCACACACAAGTTCAACCTGACACCTGAAGTCTCACTGTGTACCCTACTGTATTCAAATCTGTTCCAGAACAGGTATTAAAAACACATTAGCCAAACCATCCGAAACATAAACATATGATTAAGGGTGATGATGGAGTCGGGACGCAGGAAGTATTTTATTTTATTTCTTGATTATTAAACAAGCCTGTCAGTCAACCAAATTTCCACCTTTGCCTTATTAAAAAAGCATTGCCCTTGATGAGTGGATTTTAGATGTAGTGAAGAAAGAAGACTGTCTTTCTGAACAGTATGTTCCAGCACACGCCCTTATATGTGTGTCTGTGTGTTTGTTTTTCAGCACACACACACACACACACATACAGAGGCAGAGACAGAATGCTGGCTCAGATGGTAGAATAAACATATCCCACTCAGTGTTGATTTATGACAGCATATTAGATGTGTCCCAAATATGCACAGGCCTAAATTAATACAGCATCCTGCATAATGGATGGATTGTCTTGTGTTGAGCAGAGCAGATTCCTGACATTCTGGGGAATCAGGCTGTAATGCAGGAGGCACGATATGCAGCTGAATGGGAGGGGGAAGCTGGACCCTCATTCACTGATCTGCAGTCAGCTCGGCGTATTCCGACTTAATGAATAAGGATGGGATTTGGAATGTGAAAGCTGATACGAGGCCAGCGCTTTAACACAACCTTCCCCTGGAGCTGGGTGGCGCAGCAGACACAAATCAGTGCCAAAGCCTGGCATTAGGATAACAGTGCTGCCATTGACAGTCCCTTTGCCTCTCAGGTTCTGGTGACATTTAACATCTCTCTCAGGTTTCTGTCTTCAGCTGCGGCCGCACCAAACACAACAAAGCCCACTCTTCTCAGCGCTAAAAATAACCAGAGATAACAGCTTATGAAAGCTGCCATTATGAAGCCACTCAGACACCCGTCAAGTGTTTTTCCAGATACAGAAGCTATTTCACATAATGTCTGCGCGTGGGTGGGCGGGTGTGTGGGTATCTCTGTCTGTGTTTGTGTTTGTGTGTGTATGTATTTGTCTGCGAGTGCAAGCGTGTGTGTGCGTTCGTTTGCGTGTGTGTGTGTGTTTACGTGTGTGCGCTCACTTTGCAGAGCTGTCCGATCCGAGCGTGTGTAGCCTTCCCAGCATGCTCTCCATCCATGGCGTTCTCCCTGAAGAACAGGTAGACCTTGTCATCTTCTGGGTTGTCACTCTCAGGAATCAGATGGACACTCACAAACCTGGGATCTGAAACACACACACACACACACACACACACACACACACACACACACACACACACACACACAGACCACACACACATTTGAGATCAAGCAAAATCTGGAACCCTAAAACAATTTATTAAAACATCTGAAGCATTTTTGAAATCTAATCATATGATCATAAGAGAGTCAGACAGTGATATTCCTGTTCCTTCCTTACCATTTAGCCAGCGGGAGTCATGCTGCTCCGTCCTGATTGGGTGATGCTTGCCGAGAGTGCGGAAGATGGCAAAGTCCCGCCCCATAAAGTCAGCCGATGTCCCTGAGTACAGCTCACCGTCTGAGAATGGGAAGAGGGGAGAGTGTTAGCATAGCTACACTGGATGTGAAAACAGTCTGAGACGATGATGCCCCAGTCATGCAGGCGTGAAGCGGGAAGAATTGTTCAGGGGCTTAGCAGCACAGGTAGACTTGGAGTCACCGGCTGTTACAGACAGTGACTGACGTGATGAACATCGGGAGTGTGAAATTGGCATTGACACGGTAGAAGTAGGCGGGGCAGAGAAGAGGAGTGAGGGAGGGGTGAAGGGAAGGGATGGAGGGACAGATGAGGAGGGACAGGACAGAGGTGTGAGACAGGGGGGAGTACATAATAATGTTGGTGAGAGAAAAGAGAGAAAGAGAGAGGGGAGAGGAGATGAGGGGTGATGGGCTGGAAAATGGCCATCTGTTAGGTTAAACGGTGTGATATAACACAATGTGACTGGCTATAATTGGGGGGAGAGGGTAATGACATGCTCATACCGTCCTGTTTCACTTGCCAAAAATAGGGGGTTCAACACAAAGGAGAATTCACTACAAAGTGTCATCTGCCATACACACCCAGCACTTTAAGAAGGTATATTCAGACTGAAATAGAGTTTATAGTCCTGCCAATGAGGGGTTCACCAGTGTATAAATACAAACTACAGAGCAGTTCCGCTCATAATGAATGACAGAGAAGCCCTGTTCTGTTATTCTCACTTGCTTTACACCCCGTATATCTGCTAAAATGAATGAGCACGACCGAGGGTGTTTTCACGACTCACACGTTTTTATATGAGTTTACTCAAACTCACAGAGGAACAGCGCAGCGTATCCGGTCTTAAACAGCGTGCGACTCACCAATGAGCATGGATGCAGTGAGCAGCTTGGGATCGTAGGGACTCTTCCCCCGGCCGTTTTCTATGTGAGACTCCAGTCTGAACACGCTGTCCTGGATACACAGAGACAGAAACACAACTTCACAGGACTGTAGTGAACAGGCTAGTACAGGGGTTCACAACTTCTTCTGGCATGTGACCCCATAATAAGATTGGAAAATGCACTTTTACTCTATGGTCATATGAGTGCAAAGAAACCAGGAAAAGAAACCAATTTGCTGGTCAATGGCAGCTTTGTATACTGTAGTTGTATGGATTTCTCACTGGGTTCTGCCTCGTCCGAAAGTCGTTGATGGATGTTTTAATAACTATCTAATATTATCAGTCATTTCAGTATGATTAGGAATTTTTCTCGGGACCCTATTTTCATGTCAGGGGGTCATGACATCCAGGTTGGGAAAACACTGGTATAGTATTTCATGAAAAAGATCAATGTGAAAATTAAGTCTCAAAGAGTTAAGTTCAGTATAGTATGAATGCATTATTTAGGATTATTTATCGAAAGCAAGTTTCCACTACTGTAACAGGGCAAGGGGGCAGGATTCAGGATGACTTTGTGAGCTCGACACTCATAGAAAACCTGTCAGATGGATTACAGCTCTAGGTTACGGTCTACATACAGTAGATGGCTATTCTCAGCGATATTTCCCCTCTCTAATTGTCTGAAAATAACTGTCTAATGGATAGGAAACGCACATTTATAAGTCTGACTCAGTGACATTTGGAGGAGAAGAGAGCAATTTCCTTCTCTCATACTCAAATGAACACACACACACACACACACACACACACACACAGCAGTCCCATATTAGAGTGATGAATTGGAAACCCTGTGGACTATGAAACCCTGTGTTTAATTTTCCACCTCATTTTGCTGAGTGAATGAAACCATTTTTATGTACTTAGCAAATCATTTAAGGGAAGCGAATGCTCTCACACTCGACCAGAGATGGTCCTTTGCAACTCTAAATCAATAGTTTAACTTTAATATCAAACTTTATATAGCTCTTACATCTCAGGCAAACATGCATTATTGTGCTTAACGGCAAAATAAAAGCTCAAACAAGCGGAGGCCAAGGGGAAATGGAGCGTCCGTCTGTACCTCTGGTCTCTTGCCCACCTCCAGGTAGCCACACACAGGGTGGAAGGCGCCTGTGCCACACACATACAGATGGGTCTGGTTGAACGTCTGCAACACCTTGATGAAGTTCGAGCACTCCCTCTGATGGAGCAGAGACAGAGGAGAGATTAATCACAGTGTTGTTTGCTCTAGCAGGACCGGGGCGAGCTATTGCCTGTTGACACAAAAACATTTCAAAGATCATTATGGTTGTCCCCAAGCTTGGCGTGACAGCGTCCAGCACATTTGGGTCAATGGAGAGTGGTGGAAATCCAAGCTGTTCTATTCCACTGTTGATCTGCTGGACAGACAAACAGGTCAGACCTCAATAAGAGCACAGACGAAGAGGGAGATCCATCCAAAACTGAAAGAGAGAGGGAATTTGTGATGATAACAGAGAGCTCAGCCCACTGTAATCTACTGTAACGCCACAGAGAATGGCCTACTGTAACTCCAGATTAGACCTCAGAATTGTGCTGTGTAATAATTCTGGGAATAACTTCATGATCAGATTATGATAATCCATGACTCTGTGTTTTCTCTCTCTCTCTCTATCTCTCCGTCTCTCTCTGAACTCAGTGACCTCTTTCTTTGTTGACCACCAAGCTTACAGGGGCATGAGCTGTATGATATCCACTGGGATTATTGTGAAATTCATATAGGAGGGAATTAGACTGTGGAATAATATGTGAAGCAGTCAACAAAGTCGACCACAACCTCAGAGCAATCAGGATAATCCAGGCCCGTGTTATGGAGTCAGATTTGTTTTTGAATTCTGTTGAAGACAAATCTGACTCCATACATGTTGTCTTAATATCAGTATTAAGCGAGTTCTATAGTGTCCTATCTTCCAGCATGAATTAAAGAAACACTTCAGACATCCCTCTCCCATTTTACTCACACCTATTCTTGATGCTTTTTTATATATATATATATTTTTTTTTTCTGCCAGGCTCATATTTACTTATGATCATTCTAGGGACTGAGGAATATTTGTTATCTGGATTCAGTGGCTAGTATGCTTCGTATTGGTTGCTGGCAATATTGCCTATCTAAAATAAAAAATGTAATGTAATGTTTTTCCTCTTATTGTGTGTTTGTGTGTATGTTTGTTTGTGTGTTGTGTGTGTTGCTCCAGGTCCATGAGGGCAGTTTACTCGTGCTCTGCCAGCATGTGCCTGAGCGGACCTGACCTCAAATGAAAATGAATATGTCATCACACAAAAAAAAAAAACAGAAAAAAGAAAAATACAGCGACAAATTATGCATGACTAAGTTTATCTGGCTTTACTAGGTCAGCAGCAGAAAGCAGCCTCTGTTTGTGTAAGCTTTTGTTTTCATTTCAACAGCTGTCTATCTTTCTTTGGATCTAGGGCCTGTGTGGGTGCTTTTTATCTAAGTAGTGAACTATCATGATTGCAAGTGCTAATACAATAAACTTGTATTATAGTTTCGGCATATTCTCTTTGAGCAGATACCTGCAGTAAACATTTTGTGTGATGATGCAGACGAGATGACTCACATCACACCGGTGTGTCCGAATGCAAGTACCATGCAATACCATGCAATAATGGCTTTGTAATAAATAATAAATTCCTTGGAATATCATCAGTAGTATGTCTTTAATATAACAATCACACTGGCAATACAATCGGTACACTAACATTAATTTGGCTTATTAGAAAAATGTCTAGTATTTTATCTATTTTAGCTTTAGTCTAATGAAGAAAAGTGCTAGACGTATGGGAATAAAGGCAAAGAATAATAGGCCTTAACCATTGCTTCTCTTCCTTGTCTTGCTTAGTATACATTCGTCAGTTGGGATGAGCTTTAGCTTGGAGATTTCTATGTGTGACAGACTACGTGGGAGCTGCAGCTTTCTTCCTTCTCTTGTGGGTGAACTGTCACACCTTTCACACCCATCTATCTCTTTCTTTCCCCTCTGCTTCATCTCCAGAAGTGTTTGCTTCCAGTTCATCGGGGGACATCAGTGCGCCCGCTCTGCCTCTCTCTCCATCTCCCTCTAATTCTCACTCTCCTCCGACCCCGGTAACACAAAGACCACCCCTCGGGGCTCCCCATTCATCCATGCCAGAATGTTTACAGAAAACACACACAGACAAAGGACTTTATGGCCCTTCAAATCAGCCATATAGAAGGGTAGAATGGCAGGAGAGCTCGCCCCGTCCCGGCCGCTGCCCAGGCTGTGAAGTGAGGCATACACAGCACAGCTATGATTTCATATTCCAGCCCATTGCCCGAGGCTTTATTGAAGATGGAATTCATAAGGCAGCTTGCGGGGAGCTGGAACCGTCTCTCAGTGTGTTTACACAGAGTTTCACCACACTATACAAGCTGCTCTGAAACTGCACTCTGCCAGATACAAGGAGATGTGATGCTTTGCTTGTCATGCGAGGGATGACTGAGTAAGGTAAGGCTGTCTGAAGGAGTTCTGGATCTTAATGCCATGACAACAAATCAGAGAGGTTTTCAGATCCAGCTTTAGCTTCAGCTTAGCAAATTAACAAAAGCATTCTTATCCTGAACAAATAAATACATCTTACAGCTGTCTAGGGATGACCAAACTTGAACCGAACTAAAGGACACATCTAATCCAGTGTAACAACTACAATATCTTTAAAGGTCTTATATTATTAATGTTCCATGATTTTCATTTTCAAATATGCTATGGCTCAGGAAAAGAATAATGTTCTTTGTGAACATTACATGTAAAAGTTGAATTGACTTAGTTAAATTGAATGAAGACTCAGTCCTCCATGGCAGAACAGACACAATACTGGACCTTGATTGGCCGACAACACCAGCTCCTTCAATTCAAATGTGGTAAACCTGCTGAGTGGAGGATTTCCAGTTCAAATGCTGCAAACTGGCCTGATTGGAAGGATTTTAGAAATTCTTTAGTGAGGACTCCCAATCAAGACCAAGTCTTGGAGTTAGTCTGAAAGGGGGCATTTATGGAAATTCAGTAACTTTAAATTAACACTCCAACAAAATAAAATTTTAAGAATGTCTTCATTAAATGTCTTTGATCATATGTGTATAGAAATAGAAAATTGTAGTCCTATAATATGTGACATTTAATATCTGTAGTCCCTAAAAATGTGACTATACAGTAGATATTTACATGGTTCTGTTATACCAGAAGCTCTGGCTGTAAGTGCAATGATTCCCCAGGCTTCAGCCCATTACATAGAGTTTCCAGAGGCTTGATATTGTAGATATGTGATTAAGGTCAAATGATGGTCTCTATCTTGGCTGGGAGATTATGATCAGATTTATGGTGAGTTAGCTACTGCTTTGTCCATGTGACAGATTAGATATGTCAACACACAAGAGAGGCTGGGAAACAAAAGCTGAAAGATACATAAAGATTACATTACTTAGCTTTTAGTTGTTTTTGTGATGCCTTATATGGACCCATTTAATACAATGCAGGTCTACTTTGAAACCTGCAGCCTTGCTCATATTTCCTAGTAAAAAAGAAAATTGTGGGTGAGGAGGGGTGAAATGCTGACACCCACATGTGAGATAGATGGTTTTACTGTAGTTCTTACCGATAGATCCTTCCCTGCCCACTTGCATTCATCTCTTCTGGAGGGAGAGGCTGGCCAAGGGATCTGCAATGCAGACACAGTAACATGTTAAAAAAGAAAAAAAATGACCCCTCCTTGATTCTGATTTACGGAGCACTATCAAATGCAATCCATGAAAGAGACAAGCAGGGGGAAAAGTGAGTCCATAGAATGTGATAGGCCTGTGTGACAGCAGCATGTGTTCATGCATGTGTGTAAAATGGTGAGGGTTGAGGGGGTCACAATGCGATTTGTTCTCCACTTTGTTTCAGTTTACTCCATTATTCATCCAGGTGTGCAGAGAGCAGCTAACATGCCTGGCGCAGCGTGTGATCCTGTGCGACAGCTCTGGTCTGAAATATTCATGAGGTACTTTTCTGTGTAAACAGAGTCCCCAGATATTTGAGCCTTGACTGGCACTCTGGATGGAGATGCACACACTCAAGGCAGGTATTAAGTCAGTCAGCAAGACAAACCAACAGTCATAGATGGATGGATGGATGGATGGATGGACAGGGGGACAGACTGACAGACAGACCAACAGACAGACGGATAGACAGACTAAGAAGCATTATAGACATCAGTTTTACCTGTGCGTAGTCTTTGCTGATGTTGAGGAGGTTGAAGGAGAAGATGTGGTCCTTGGCTCCCACCACAAGCCTGCCTTTCTCCTCGTCCAACAGAAAGGTGTGGTAGGCCGAGCTGTTGGCCAGGCCTTCAAACGTCACGAGGTTATTAGACTCCAACATATCTGGAGAGACAATCAGAGAGACAAGTGGTGCTCAGTAAAACATGATAATCACTTGACAGCATGACAACAAAATTGGAGACATCAAGCCTTGCTGAAATAATGTCATGCGAAAAAGATAAGATTGAAATCCAGAGATACAGTACACGTATTTAGACGATGCCCCATTGACTAATAGTCTAGAGTCTTTATCTCATTTAACATTTTCAATTGTTTTTTGCAAAACAAACCTTTGGTTTGAGAAAGCTTTTAGTATTTCCAGCCGCCTAGAATTTCCATGACCAGAGATTCACCTCTCCCTTCATTAGTCTTGCTGCTCGGTAGTGCTCTGCCATATACTGACAGTTTGAGGATCACTACTCCATGCCTAGGGGGTGCACGAAATAAACCAAAGAATGGTGCGTTGCTTTGTTTTGGCTATACCCCTGATAGACTGGCGTCACACTTTATCCTCTATGGAACTCCCTTTCTTTCTCTTCATATTTTTTCAAAATCTCTTCACCAGCATATTCTATCATTTTACATGTGTTCAGAAGTTGTTGCTTCCCTTCCCTTCACAAACTGTTTTCAGGACCAGAAATCACACAGCTGGCCCAAGCAGGGCAATTGACAGAGGGCAGTACAGAGCCAATGCCAAGCCATCTTGGACTGGGCAGGTAATGCCAACACTGGGAGCCAATGATCAAACTGTCTGGATGGGGAAGTGACCTTGACTACAGCAGCCAAGCAGAACTTGGTAAACTCACGGTGGAAAACTGGGAGGAATACATAATATCATAATGTTCTGCTAATGTTCCACCATTCAAACTGCAGGATTACTCTGAACCACAGCAACCATTAGGTCACATTAATACGGGCTACTTTTAGAAAGAGCCAGCTCACGTTTTGCAGTGTAATGCGCGGGTGTGCCAAGTCTGTCCAAGTCGTGAGATTTGCATTCACAATGGAAAACTGAACTCGTTACAAACAGGATATTTAGGGTTTTGTCACCATAGCCCCCTCCAAAGGTGAAATTATACATTATGCCAGGGGATTTCTCCCTTCTTGCACCTTTTGTGTAACACATGCACACACACACACGTTCATGTCCCGTCCCTCTCACATATTTTTCTCACCCAGAATGTCTACCCACACGATGACCCCCCTCCCCTCGACCACCCACACAAGGGTGGAGAGTTATGGAAGGAAAGAGAGTTGAGAGAGACTGGATGTTTTAGCCGGCTGTCTCTCTCTCTCTCTCTCTCTCTCTCTCTCTCTCTCTCTCTCTCTCTCTCTCTCTCTCAGGGAGTAAATAACAACAACGCTCATGAATGTTTTAGCAGGGAGAATGCCCCCCCCCCCCTTCTGAAGTGTGTCAGAGCCCGAGAGAGTGAGAAGACACAGAGTAGAGAGAAGCTGGTAAGAAAGAAAAGAAAATAGGAGAAGAAAGGGGAGCACACTGACTGCTTTTAACCATTCACAAATTCTCTAATATTAATAAGACTTTTTTAAAACATGGGTCATAAAAGGATGTTACTTGAATTTTATTGAATCAAGTAATTGTCAGTGTTTATACCCAGATTGAAACACTTGGAATACCTCAGGATTAGTTGGAAAATTGGAGAGTTGGTTTGACAAAAACTAAGCTAGTCATTTCTGCTTTTTTTTTGTTTTTTTATAAGCTAACTTTATTATATATCCAGCCCCAGGCCTCTTGAGTCTCAGCCTTGAATAACTAGTAGGAAAGTTACATGGGAAATAGATGCAGAGAAATGTTTCTTGTAGATTTCTTATAGGTTTAGTGCATTATCAGGGCTTGCGAAAAAACAACAATAATAACAAAATCTTTTTTTGCTGTTCACAGATTATGAATAGCATAATGGGGTCATTCTTGTCATTCTCAGAGTAAGGAAAATCATTAGATTATTGTGTACATGTAAATCCTGTCATTGTTTCGAATAATAACGTAGTTCAAATGTGTTCTTATTCAAATTAAGACAATATTCACAGTATTTTTTGCATGTACTATGCATGTAACCATAGCTATTAACAGCAAGTGAAAAATAGAGAGAGACAGATGAGATGAGACAAATGAAGGAGGAGAGAAAGAAGGAGGTTAAGAGGTGAGGAGAGAGGGGAAAAGAGTGGAAGAGACAGAACCTGCTGGCTGTAGTTAGAAACAGATTCTCTAGTGCTCTTCATCCAACACTTTGGCATTGGCACTCAATCAAAAAACCAGACGTATTTTATGCAACACAAATGCATGTGTGCTACATGTTCACAAGCACACACACACACACACACACACACACAGTAGCATACAGTGGGTTGGCACCTTGTGTTGTTGTTACTGTCTTGGTGATTTTGTTGGTTTCCTGCAGCTCAGCGCTCATATCGTTGTGATGAGCAGGGATCTAGACAGTCTCCTAAATATAAACTCACTGCACTGTGTTAACAGCCCTCAGGCAGCCTGACTCCCCACTCCAAAGCCTTCTAAGAACTCGCCACTTAATAAGTCCACAAAGATTTGAACATTTTCCTGAAGTCTTAAGGAACAGATCTAGTCTGTAGCCACTCAGGTACTGTGAATAATGGAATCAGTTCCAGACCTAAAAGATGGTTAAGCAGACAGCCAGCTAAGCTAAAGCTGCGTTTTCCATTAAAACTTGCAGCATTAAAATCATGATGGATGACATTTTTAAATTAGAATATGAAACAATGAACACCGCAAGCATCTACCAGCTATTTATCAACCTGTTTTAAAACTAGTCAGATTGTTGGCTGCATTTTGTATGTGTCATGACATTACAGTCAAAGTTCAGCTTTTATTGGGACAAGTTAGGTTACTCTAGTTGCAGGTGTAGTTATCGGGAAGATTAATTTGGAATATGAGAAATTAAATCCTATTAAGGGACCATTAGGCTGCACGTAAAGACAGTCAGTATCTTAAGAAAGAATGGAAAGAAGCTCAAGGTCAACAAAAAGTTGCTGCAAAAGTACTGTTCAACCCAGCCCAAGCTCCGTGTCCCAGATTTATGCTCCTCTGTAGCCATGGTGATCAGTCATCAGTGGATCCACTGTAAGCCCTTCACTGACAGCACAATAACACCCGCTACCTCTGACCCCTTTCACCTGCACCGATGCTGTGTATGTGTGTGGGAGAGAGAGAGAGAGAGAGAGAGAGAGAGAGAGAGAGAGAGAGAGAGAGAGAGAGAGAGAGAGAAAAAAAGAAGCCATCCTCCAAACACATTGTTTTTACTTTTAAGTGATCATACCAGACAGGCCGGTCAGAGAAACAATAAACCCAGTATTTCATTAGAAAGGATAGGGTTACTCCATCTGCTTTTAGTCATAAAAAGATGGCTCTGTATATATCCAGCAACACATTCCTTCCTGCTTCACACAATGAAATTAAACAGCAACACACACATGCTCAAACACACGCGCACGCACATTGATGAGTCACCTGGAAAAGCAAAGAGGAAAGATCCCTTCACTTTTATAGTCCAAACCACCAAGAGACAGGTGTGTGCAAGTGTGAAAGAGTGAGAGAGAGAGAGAGAGAGAGAGAGAGACATACACACAGAGAGAGAGAGAGAGAGAGGGAGGGTCTATCTATTTTACGTAATCTCTATATAATCTGTGTATCTGAAGGAAACAAGTAATTGCCCGGAGAAAAGTAAGCTTGTTTTATAAACAGCGAGGTGTCAGGCGTCTTTAGCGAGGCAGTCAGCTGCACAGACACGATGACTGCACTTCTCTTTCAAACCGCATCTGATACATGTGTGAGAGAATGGAGCGCAGCATCACCAAGTCCACCCACCACACACATACACACCGCTCCGGTTTGTGAGAATAGTCCATGGGACTAGTGTCCATGGCAACAGACCATTCAACAGAGACTATTGCTAAGTTATTAAAAGCTAATCATCCAGAGACGTATACTCTATGGGCAATGTGTGTATGCGTGTGTGTTTATGAAGCACGCTGTACAGTAACAGTACACAGAGATGTGTGTTATTGGAAAGAAATAGAAACCAGCAGGATGCTTCCTTGCCACTCTGGTGACAGTAGCCTACATGTTAGAACTGGTCTCCCCTCTGGTTAACTATCACTGGGAGGTATGCATGCACATCACAAAGTAATGTCTATTTTTGCTTTTTCTCTCATGTGTTTCACTTGATACTTCATTAAGTCCTCTCAAACTCGAAAGCCCACGTTTGGTCGCAGATATTTTGAGCTCCATGACCAAGTTTTTACAGTGATAATGATGTTTAATAAAGCCTGTTGGTTACATTATGCTACATAGAACAGGTTTGGCTGATTTAGATGTCTGACACTTTCACACACAGACGAACAAGCAGACAGTCAGAGTGGCAGACAGACAGAAAGACACAGAGACACAGACAGGTGGATAGGCAAGTGTGTGGCCCGTACCAGGTGTCAGCTGCCACCCTGCCGTATTTCACTCCTTTCCTCTCTTTTCCCACAATCTTTGAGGTAGACATGTCTCTCTCCAAATGATACTTTTTACCAGCTGTTACTGACCACTTTTGCCCACTTTCTCTTTCTATTTGACACTCTCTCTCTCTCTCCCTCTCTGTCCTTTAAATTCCCCCGGTTCTTCTTTCAAAAAGATTTTACCAACTATCCCTCTTTACTTTGGTCGGGCACTTCTCTTAATCTTTCTCTTCAGCCTCCCCCCTCTCTCTTCTCTCTCTCTCTCTCTCTCTCTCTCCCTCTCTTTCTCTCTCTCTCTCTCTCTCTCACACTGCTATATTCTATTACAATGAATTTGTGAGTGAGCGACAGAGAGAGCAGAAGAGCGAGAGGGAGAAACAGAGACAGAGAGAGAGAGAGAGAGAGAGAGAGAGAGAGAGAGAGAGAGAGAGAAGGGGGCAGATGGAATGGATGCAAAGAATCAACAGTCCCATGTGAGACTGATAAAAATAAACTCTTTTACCCTACATTCCCTCTGTCTTTCTCTGTCTTTCTCTCTCTCTCTCTCTCTTTCTGGACTGGAGGGCATATGGAGTGTTATCTAAGTGCTCCCACTGAAAAAGCAGAAACACGTCTAAACAATAACCCATGTGTGGCAATATTGTATGGGACCTCCAATCTATGGCCTTGGGTCAATAGCTTAACTGACATTTACTGTCCACATGACTGACTGTGTGATTGCTCAGTGACAAAACACAACGTATCACTGCATCATGTAAACAGTACACACTGACTGATTCATCCATGCCTGAGGGAAAACAGCACAAAGCTTCATCAGTTAAGTAATTTGTTCGGTGTCACCCAGAAATGCAGTGGAACACCTCTTCAATCTCTTTCCACATTAGAGGCACAGAATTAAGAGAGCTTTGCTCTGCCAACTGGCATGGTTTGTGGTTTGAGGTGATGACTGTTGTGACTATAGTTGAATGGGCATGATCAGTAAATTTCAACATTTCTCAGGCAATTAAATTTGGTAAATATTCTCAACCATTCTGGGTCACATATCACACTAAACCTGTTAGCTGGCCACTGGTAAACAGATGTGTCATAAAGTGAATTCATTCTTCAGGAAATCATACTTTGCAGCCAATATTGATGGTAATAAAATCAAATGAATAGAAAGATTCCTCTGAAAACTTTTTACTATGAACAGCATCCATGTCAAACCAAAATGAACAACATCGAACAAACCATAACTCATCCATGGACAACCCATCAATAATATAAGGGTGTGGACCATCCAGAACCTGAGAAAGCCAGGTCTCCAAAACATGTAGCTCTCCAGTGTGTGTAGAATACCTTCCCATGGCCGTCCTGAGCTTATACACACCCAGAGAAACCCAACTCCGCTGCGGAGATTCTTAACGTGCTTATGGATTAAAGGTCTTTAACAGAATTTCCCCATTCCCCAGCTCCGATTAGAAGTCAATTCACACCCAAAACAAACCCAGTTGAATGGCATGATTATGAGCAGAGGAAGAATTTTGTGAATTGTAAGACAGACTGTTTTCTACTGGTGTTTCAATTCTTGGCTTTTTTCCTCCTTGGTATTCAAGAGTAAGAATTTATTAAGACTTTGGCTGGTGGTTGTGCGTGTGTTAGTTTGTGTGTCTGTGTGTGTGTGTACGTGTGTGCGTGTGCATGTGTGTGTGTGTTTGTGCAAGCCCTTGGCTGCGCTCCTGAAAGGGGTGGACAGGTCGGAGAGAAGGAGTACTTTTGGCAGTACACCCACAGCCTATAAAACTAAAGTACCCTCTCTTCCCGTCCCTGGACAGTAAACAACATGTGCTCCACTTCTTGTGGCCGGTACACATGTAAGACATATGGATCCAGGTCCTCTATTCACTCCCCGTAGGCCCCATTTACCCTGAGGGTGCAAATCTATCCATAGTACAATCAATTTATCCCAAGGTATAATCTATGTGTAACTGCACTTTCTACGGCTCCGCGGTGTATCGTAAATCCACGGCCTCCTAATACCTCATCATCACCCAGTCACTTAGTTGTTGATACAGTTGGACCTTAGCTCATGTTTAGGTAGCCATGGGGTACCATTGTTATCCTTCCCCCTACTCCACTGCCCTTCTGCCCCTCTGAAGATCAGTTGGGATCCCCTGGGGTTCAGTGGGGAGGTTTGGTTGGATGGTGTATGTGTGTGTGTGTGTGTGTGTGTGTGTGTGTGTGTGTGTGTGTAGAAGGGGCGGGGGGGTATCAGAGAAGTTGGTATGCATGTGTCAGAGAGCATTATTGAGTGGAGCGAGGGGCTCATATTGGGGGCGGTTGCTGCTCAGGTTCACGCTTTAGAGATAAATAATGTGAGTGCAGTCTTTGTGGTAGACTCAAAAACATGTGCATGTGTGTGTACGCATATATACGCACACACGGACACACACGGACACATGGACATCGTACTGTTGGCCTACTTGGTAGAAAAAGTGTGTATTCCCAGTAACCTGCAGGGGTCAGGGTTCCTTCACCTCACAGCCCCCCGTGTCACAGATCAGACGTTCCATCTTCAGGAGCAGAGGACTTCACACACTGTCTGGGCAGGTACTGTAATTCACCCAACCAAAGTCCCTCCTTTCCATGAGTAAATCTAAATCTCACCCTCCCACCTCTCACAAGGGTAATAAATTATTTATATGATGATTTGAATGATAAATGATTCATAATGAAATAACCCCATATCGCTTGCCTAATGGGACTTGAACTGGATACTGTTTGATAAGAAGTCTACAATAAGATATAAGTAATATTTCCTCCATGTTGCGAGGATGTAAATTTCACCTGCCCACCAGCCCTTGGCAAGAACTCTTATTGTCGTCAGCATCCAAAATTTGAATGGGGTCTGATGGAAATCTTGAATATGGAGATGGCAGTCAAATAACCCTGCCAGCCTAGAATCTACTGTGAAGTCCTGGGTTCCAGTGATCTAATAGAGATATCACTGCATGGGCGTGTTTCTCTGAACTGACAGCATGTGGTTTTAAATGACTGATATGCTCACAGGTATCATTAGCTATCTACAGATGGTCATGTATTCATGTGTGTGTGTGCATGCTTGTATGCATCTGTGTGTGTGTGTGTGTGTGTGTGTGTGTGTGTGTGTGTGTGTGTGTGTGTATGTGCATGCGTGTGTGTAATTATGGATCTCCCAGTGCTGAGAGAGAAACGTCTCTCTTTGGGAAAGCCATC
The DNA here is from genome assembly GCF_048128805.1 of Centroberyx gerrardi. Taxonomy (NCBI): domain Eukaryota; kingdom Metazoa; phylum Chordata; class Actinopteri; order Beryciformes; family Berycidae; genus Centroberyx; species Centroberyx gerrardi. Next base: position 17,232,715 of record NC_136000.1, on the reverse strand, counting down.
TGCTGAAACAGACCTGCACCATTCATCCTCAGTATAATTACCATGCAGGAAAGGACAGAGCGGAAAAATGACATCCAGGAAAAAAGAAAGGGAGAGAGGGATGAATGACGCTTAACTGCCACCGAGTCCATGTCTGGCACCACTTTTCATTACAAAACTGACAACAGCAGTTGATCAAGACAGAGAGAGAGAGAGAGAGAGAGAGAGAGAGAGAGAGAGGGAGTCAATGAAGGGAAAGGGGGAGAGAGATACTTGTCATTTACACTTCAATTGTTGCGTAGAGATACATTAGACAGTAGCAGTTCTTTTGATCTGACAAGAAAAGCTACCATCCCCAATCCTTCTAAACTTCTCTCTTCTTTGCAATGTAGTACATCTGCAATGAATTCTTCCTATCCTATCCTCTTATTTTTTCAGACACAGTCGAATTAAATTACTGAACCAATATGCTAATTGTTTTTGGAAGGCTGTCATCATAACGTTGCAAAAAAACACCATGTCTCTGTTGTTTCCAGCTACATTAAATCTAACAATGCCGCATTTCAGCTGAACATACTGTAAACACTGAGCTATACATGGGAGAGCTATTTCTGCATGACTGAATAAACATTAAATAAGCTGAATGAGAACTCTCTTTGCTGACATCTGTGCATAAAACCAAGTCCAAGCAAGTAAGTTTGTATTAATCTAACACCATATAAAACATTTTTCATTTTCAAAAATCAATTGCCATACTGTAACACTGTCCTTCTATTACCATTATACTGAAGCTGAAACTATATAAACAGATATGTATTATTCTGTCATACAACCAGAGCATACACCTGATGAAGTGTAGAGATTTTCCACAAAAGCAGGGAACCTAGAACTGATATGGATGGAATGAATAGAATTGATTCAACTCAGTTTACTTTGCAGGAGTTTCTAAAGGTCGATATCAAAGCCACCGCATCTCTCTACTTCTCTCACAGGGACGTATAGGATGTTGCAGATACCACAAGTGCTATGGACATGGCTTTTTTTGATATTTACAGCAATCAGTTTATCAGCACACCATCTGTGGTTTTGGGGGGCATTCATCTACGCATTAAAAAGTGCAGGCTCTAGGACACAGGCTCTAGGACACAGGATATACCTCAAACAGGATAGTGAATAGTTGATTAATTTAGAGATTTAACTGATGGAGGACAATAACAACGTCAAGGTGTAAGGAACTCACCTTTGTAGGAGAGCTTTAGCCGGGGGACATTGTTCTTGGTCTGTTGGGCTCCGCTGCCCTCCGTCCTGAGCAGAAGCACCCCGCACAGCAGCACGATGCTGCCCCAGAGAGAGCCCATGGTCCTGGGGCAAGACAGGCCAGAGAGGTCCCTTAAATACACTCCTCCAGCGCGATCCTCAAGATACTCAGCGTCACTCTCGGATCAGGCTTCCTCGTAGAAGAAACGCTCCTATTGTCCAGTGGCTGTGGGTAAACGCTGGTTGTTCAGTCCAGACTGGTTCTCAGCAGGTCTAGTCCCCTGCCGAATCAAAACCCTTTCCCGTTCCAGGGGTCAAAAGCCAAGGTTAGAGTCCAACTCCAAGGGAGACAGAACCTGCGAGTGGAGTGGGGGGTGTACGGGTCAATGTCACTGCAAGTAAGCCTCCCACAGCAGTCAGCCCCAGGAAAACTACACCAAACTAAAGACTAATGCAAGAGGAGTTCCACCATACTGAACGCTAGGAACAGCGAGCAGGTCTAGTTATGACTGTCATACTTCTCTGCCTCAATACCTATCCAGCAAGCAGTTCTCTCTCTGAACAGCCTTCCACGTTATCTCTCTGTCTCTACCTTCTGCTGGAAAAAGAAAAACAGGTCCAGTTTGTTTCAGCTGTTAATCCAGTCTGCTTGGTAAGCATAATCTACACTGAGACTCTCTCTCTCTCTCTCTCTCTCTCTCTCTCTCTCTCTCTCTCTCCCTCTCTAGTTAACACTGCTCTGGACTAGTCCAGCCCCACTCAGCGCAGCTCTGCCCCGTCCCCACAGCACAAGGCACACAGTGCAACTGAGAACAGCTGAGGCAGACAGCGTAGTCAGAGAGCGAGAGAGAGAGAGAGAGAGAGAGAGAGAGAGAGAGAGAGAGAGAGAGAGTGTAGGCGGGAGAAGGGGTGAGAGAGAGCATGGAAAGCATGAGAGAAAAGGAAACTGTGAAAGCGAGAGCAGTAGGAGAGGAGAGGTTAGGGCAAGGCAGGAGGTTAGAAAGAGTGGGAAAAGATAGAAAAAAGCACAGGGATATAAAGGAGAAGGTTTTGTGGAAGCTCATTCTTATGGAGAAATTTTAGATTCACGCATGTTATATTTGTGCAAGATCTTTAGATAAATTCATATACCAATGATCATTTTAATGTGTTATCACTTCTCTGCTGGGTAGAGTGTTGGTGTGACCACACACACACACACTTCTTTACCTTTATTTATCTTTAAGGCATCCCTCTTTATTTCCTTCTGTCTCTCTACTTCTCAATCCTTAGTTTTTTCCTTCCTTCCTTCTTTTCTTCCTTCAATTAGTTATGCGCAAGATGCTGTCTGTCTGTCTGTAAAGTATTTTTATGCATTTTTACTGTTTTTAAATACTATGCTTACAATTGGCCCCGTGGGGATAATTAATGTTGTTGCTTTTTTTAATTGAATTGAATTCCTTCTGTCCTTAAAAGGCACAGCTTATGTACCAAGACTAAAACACACACTGTCTGTCTTGCATTCCTATAAATGTTTACCTCTGTAGCTCTATACTAGGCATCGTGATATTTCTTCTTAAAGGATAAGCTGGTGCTTTTAAATACATTTCTAATCGTCAACAAATCCTATGAAAATAACAAAATCAACAATGTGTTTGCTCTACTCTCATTACTTTCAGACTCCCCACCTACCCTTTTTAGCCTTCAACCCGGAAGTCATTGGCTCCAATTGTAAGCTAAAAACCTTTAAATACAGCTCACAAAGACATAGTTTCAATTTTAAAAATCGCTAACTGTTACCACAAAAAGTCAGGCTGTTGTAATTATTACCAAATCAAATTCAAATCGGAACAAATTCATCATTACGCCGGAGACGTTTTTGGTGCTACTACTTCAGTGAACTACTTTCCTGAGATCGCAAGCGTGTTTACAGTCGGCTCATTAAGTTGTTTGAGGAAAAAGTCGGCTGGCCCGGTGCATCGCAATGATGAAATATGTTGCCCAGAGCAACGGCATGGCTCTTTGACGTGTTTTTAATCATTTTTTTAATACAATGGAGTTCTATGGCTACTGTAACATGGCTGCATTGGGCACCGGCTACATGGACGAGACTTGTTGGCAAAACAAATTCATTGCTGATTTTTATTTTCATAGGATTTGTTGACGGTAATAAATGCATTAGAAAACACCAGCCTTATCCTTTAAATGTTTTTTTTCTTATACATTGTCCTGCATAATGCTGAATGGTATAAAGGCCCATTCAGTACTGGTCTATCTGATGACCTATCATTATATTTAAATCATGAAGTAGTCCTGCAACTTAATTTGTACCCAAATGCATCAGTATGCTCTTTCCTAGAAGTCTGTTCAGAAGAACCAACATGTTACACCATCAAAACATCACAGATGTCAAATGTCATTTCACTTTTGTGTGTTAATTTATCTAGTCATCAGTACAAGCTATGATCCCACTACAAAATAGATTAGATGCAGTTTACTCTGCAGGGTAGAGAAGCCAGACGACTGCAGTGAGACTGCGTCCATGGCATGCAGTGTGACTGGCTCCTTCGCAATGCAAGACATCACTGATCTAACCTACCTGAGTCCGATGGATTAGTGGTGGAGTTAACCTTACAGTAGTGCCACAGTGCTGCAGCTCACGGTTTATTATGGAACTGTCTGGACAATGGACAGATAGAGCCTGTCAGTCTGCTGGTGATGGCGCCACTCAACGTTCGACAATCACATGAGTGGACACAGGAGTTCCTAGGATGAGGTTGTTGTTATGCATCACTTCAGTATATCTTATGGGTTAAGACGGTGGAAAATCTCATTTTGTTGGCTACAACGAAAAAAAGAAAAGCGCTGATATGTTGAGGAATCATTTGCAGGATGAGAAGTTGATGAGAAGGTGAAGTTTACACAGTTGCCTAACCCTGAGATGAAAACGTTTAAGAATGCTTACTCCATACTAAACCTCTAACCTTTCAAGCTGTTCTTGGTGAAAAATCTGTGGGAGATGTGTGTTCAACAGAGAATCATCCACATTTTACATTAACACATCATTCAAAAAACCATGACTCCACCATTATGAGATCAGATTAGCAATCTTAAATAATCACTTAACAAGCATAAAAGACAGGTTGATTGGCTATTTATTGGCTACTCCATCATAGTCCGAAGGGGAGTTCCCTCTCTTTTCTCTTAAACCATCCCAAATGAGACGTCAATCTCACTCTAAACAGCAGACCCTCAGTGAGCTTTTTCCTTCCCGTGGTGAATGATAATGACTTTAGTGGTGATGGTGTGGTTAAGACCTCTAACAGGCTGCATCCATCTGGATAAAGAGCCATCAGACAGTGGGAGGAGAGCTGAACTAATCCTGTAGTGAGTGGATGGGCCTCACGGTTATGCTAATGCGGGCTGGCACTTGGAGGTTCCAGGGAGAACACTGGAGACTGTAGGGAACAAGTGTCACGCTACAGACTCTGCTTCCCAAACAGACTGGATTAGGGGCTGGAACAGACAGACTCTTTTCTTCGCTACGTGGGATTGGCAGTGTTGACGCACCGGTTCATTATTCCAAGGATCATGTAACACAATCTGCCATAACTGGGGCCAGACGGAGCGATTGTTTGAGGTGAATTAGGAGTGAATGGCCCACTTGAGAATGTTAGTCCACACTTCTGTTGTCCATACTCTTTGCACATTGATGACTGCACTGTGTTTCCACACATTTGAAATGCAAACTCACATCAATAATGTCAATTAATAGTCTGTTAGTTGTAGTTTGTAGTAGTATACCAATATATATATATATATATATATCAGATTGAGTAAAACAAATCTTTAATATATTCCTCCTGGCCCCTGCTCAAAGAGAGAGAGAGGGTGGTGAGAACGTCCCAGCCCCTGACATAGGGGAGGTATTCACGGCTCCCAACTCAAGAGTTCTCCACTCCTCCTCCATTGAGCCCTCTCAATGCACATCTTATCCTCTCTCATTCTTTGCTCTTTCCCTCACTTATATCCTCTATCTCTGGATCCTTTGCTGTTTCTCTACTTGCTCCAAATTCATTCTCCAACTTTCTGGGATTACTAGACTTCCTGGATACGAACCGTCTCCTTTTTTATTACCTTGTGGATTCTGATTTTTGCTTTAGCTTTACAGTGTTGTAAAACTGCTGAATCTCATGCTCCCTCGCCTCTCGCCTTTCAGCCCAGCTATGGTTCAAAAATATACTGAATAACATTAGTCCAATAAAAAGGGGGACACGTCCTTGAGTATGTGTGGGTTTGTACAGAGCCCAAAGGGAGTTGTGCGTTTCAAGGAGAATGCCCAATTCTGAAGCACCAATTCAACCGCATGGTCTAAACTCTCCTATTCACCAACGCAGAGGGCCTGGAGTGCTCCGGCCGTCTCAGAGTCCATCAACTCATACGTGTGAGTGCGGGGAGGGGGAGAACTTATCTAAGCTGTGGAGAGCCATGGTATGTTTGGAAGTGGGGTTGATGAGGTCTGTGGAGTAGGAGAGGCAGTGGAGGAGATCTGTCGATACCCGTTGAGAGCGGCAGCCCCCCATCAGAGTTCACTCAGCCCTCCTCAAACAATACTCTCCCCACCTCACCGCACCTCCTGCCCACACGAGTGCTCCCCCAACCCTCAGATCTCTCCACCCTCCTCTCCACAGACAAGCTGTTTCCCCACTTCTTTCTCTCTCTGAGCATCACCTCCCCCCGCTCCGCACCGGCACCGACACCATTCCCCTTCTGCTTCTGTACCCCCCTCACCAAACCGCTTTCCATCACTCTCCTCTCGCTCCATTCCTCCTTCTCTCTCTTTCTTTCTTTCTCTCTCTCTCTCTGACCTCCACCTACTCTCCTGTGGATCTCCACAGGCTTGGGAACATAATCCCCTAAATGAGAGGATTTGGCTCAGCAAAATGAACCACAAGCCCAAGACAAGCAAATTAACCACATTTGCCGCCCACCTACCCTTTACAATACCAGTTTGCATAGTTTACCCCTTCATCCACCCACCCGGCTCTAGTCAACATTAGCTCCACAACAGGCAGCAATGAGTGATTGGAACAGGCAGCATGCAAGGAAAAAAAAAGAGAACACCTCTGTCTAAAGTGGCTGAATAAAATCTATCAAGGGAAATGTCACTTGTTTAAGAAAGGAATAGCCTGTTGAGAATGACTTTAGAAAATGCCTGGGTGATTCGTCAAGGAGGCGTTCATGTTCCATCTGCCTTCGGTTCCACCGAGCAGGATGAATTACCATTAGAGAATTAAAATACCACTGTATGACATTTTATTCTCATACCCAAGACCAGATGAGATATATGACACAGTGACGCAGTTTCCCCCACTGCCACGGATATTGGGTTGCTGCCTATGACAGGACTGATGCATTGGCATCGTGGTTATTATGGGCACAGAATACACACACGCACGCGCGCACACACACACACACACACAAACATGCTGTGATGGAAGCCAGCTGTGTGAGCAGGCAGGCCTCAGTGTGGAGGGAGAGGGGAAGGCCTTTCTTCACCTTGGGAGCTACTGGGACAGCTCAAGTCCTGACCGACCTCCCCCGGGGCGTAGGGAGGTCGTTTGTTCAATCACTGGCGGGAGGAAGTGTACGAGAAAAACATATCAAACATGACCACGTCTGATGTGAAATCTAGTATGTCTACTGTTTAGGAAACTAGCTGGGACAGAGTGGTATCACACTTGTATGTCACTGTCATCAAACGAAGCGTGGAACAATCAATCTTTTCCACTCTGACTCTTCTATGGGAGCAGAGTCATAAGAGTATGGCATAAATAGACAGAGTATGCCATGCAGTATTCATGACTGAATAAACCGCATGCTGTTGGTGATTTACTCTTTCTTAATGAAAAATAGATGAAAAATACAGCGAAAACCTCAGAGCTATGAATAAATTACTGGGAACAGTGTATCGTCTTCAACATCAAGGCAGCCACACCCTTATTGTGGCAACCAGAGGGTCCACTATGGCAAAACTGAGAGTGTGCAGTGTGCACATTGCATATGACGATGCAGACACACACACACACACAGAAATTTGAAGCATAGTCATAAGACTGCTCGCTTTCAAATTCCACCATGTGTAAAAGAGAATATAAACTCCATTTCATTAACAGCATCACTTTACTGTATACCCCATTACAATATATGTTCAATACAGATGCCTCAACCTTCTGCTGATGACGATATGTAGAGTTAAAAAGTTTACCTTAAGAGAGACATTAATACTAAGATCTGTCTATTGGATATGCTCCGCTCTTCCACCAGCCACATAAATTTATCATCCTCCATCAATATTTCAACCTCCAGGCTACCTGCTTCTCACCTCCGCAGGGAATGACAAACACACAGCATCTCAGACTCTAGCTACCCAGAGATAACACGAACAGGGACAGGGGCTGTGACAGCACCCGTATCCATAGAGTGGCTTAGTTCATAGCCTTGGGAAGTGTTCTGATTTGTCGCCTTGCAAGTGAGTGAAATTATGCAAAATCACCTTTCAGATCCATTGTTTTCAAAGTAAGACGAGTACAAATTTGTAAAAACTGTGGTGATGCCATAGATGTGCTCATGAATTTCCAGGTAATAAGGCAAACAACTTGGAAAATAATCACTGCAACGATGAATTCTTCAAGTCATCGCTCTGCCATATGGGTGTATAAGACAACCTTTCTATTCTGGCAACTTCTTCTCATCATGTGATTGTACAGTGTTAGACAAGACAAAAAGCTTTTTTAAAAAAAGCACATATAATAGAGAGTGATGGGGGAATAGGCATAGCATAGAAGTTTTGCTGATGACTTCCTGAGAACACAAAAGCCATACAGCGTTGATGTAATGTGATACTTTCTGTTTGCCTTCCTTCAGCGGGGGTCGGAGGGCAGGGTCACCTACAGAACAGCGCTCCTGGAACTGGTGTGGATTCAGGGTCTTGCTCAACACTTCAGCACGGTGGATAAGATAAGATAAGATAGACTTTATTGTCCCGAAGGAAATTTGTCTTGGACACATACAGTATCTGCTGTTAAAATACAAATAACATAGTGCATACATACGATACATACACAGGCTGTCACCTATACACATGCACACACAGTACCTACAGTATATGCACAGACTGCCATCAACCAACAAATTGCACACTGCCCACTGTACAACACCCCTGTAGTCGAAATAAAACAGCCTCATCAACATAGAGTAGGAAACATAGGATACCTGAAGGACGCTCTCTCTCTCCAAGACGGTCTCTCTAAACACAAGGCCACCCTGATGCATGAAATTTCAAAATTCAGATATATTCACGGTATTTATAGATAGGCAGGCACGTTCAACACTAAAACATTTCCACTGGTAGCTCCAGCTTCCTCAGTGAAGTCGTACAACACCACTTGGCAGAGGCCTCTGACTTCCTCGACTGTCTTTTCCATGCATGGTCTTGTACCGCAGCGGTGCCTTCCCTTTATAGGGACCTGCTATCACTGTGAATCAGCTTCTGTTCTAAACTATATATGTCCCAACTGAGCTTTTATGGTTGGGAGAGATAGTCCAGACACACAGTGGAGCTTAACTCGTGCACCATCTCTGTCTCAGTTATCTTTTAATGCATTAACTGGAGAATAATATTAGTGCTATTGGTTTCCTTAGAGAAAAACCATCACACTTTCTCTATGATCCTGATGGACTTTTCCAAAATATCCTTTCATAAGATGAGTTTCAGTATAAACAATTCTGACCTGCTGATGAATATCTACACTGATTCACTTATTTTAAGGCAATATAAAGAAATCTTACTATCATTTCCCTACAAAGAAAAGCAGACACAGCAGACACATTATAGACCATAGTCAAACAGGCACATGACTTTTTTGTTCTGTATTAAAATATTCCGAAACTCCAGATGGGTCAACTCAACGCTGTTACACCACAGGAAAGCCCCATGATACTAGAAATGGTAGCTTACCACACAGCTTTTGGGGGCTAACATCTGCAAAGAAAATGTGTTTTTGACAATGCAAATACAGATGGCCAAAGAACTTACTAGATTGCAACAACATTGAGATCAAGACAACCAAGCCTGAAATACAGTATGCAGAGCGCACTTTCTGGAAACTCTATTTCCATGCCTCATGTTGTTTAGGCTATTTTACTCCATCATTAATTCCGACATCTGTCATATAAATTGTATATTTTTACAAGGTTAGTAAAAGTGGAGCAGTTTCACAGATTTACTGTACAAAACGTAATAAATCACTTGAGAATAAAACACCTACGTTTGCAAAGCTGGGGTGACAGAGCAGAGTCTTGCCCTCCATTTTCCTTCGGAGAGAGAGAGGGAGGGTGGGAATAACGAGGGAAGGATGACGGGAGAATGAGAAAAACTGTTACAATAGGTATTAGTGTCCGTGAACATGTAATGTGTGTGTGCACGCGCACGTGTACTTGCACCTGAGTGTGTGAATGCCTCAGCATGTGTGTGTGCGTGCGCTGGAGAAGACAGGCAAGCTGAAACTCATCACCGGTGCTGTTTATTGACTCAGAGGGCAGGCCTACATCAGCTAAGAGTGGCAGGGGTCTAGACATCACACACCTCACTTCCCCCACACTATAACAAACTGACTTGACATGACACACTTCACTCTCTCTATCACACTCTAGTCGCCTGACACAGCAAGCATGTAGCTAGAGGCGCAGGGAAGACAAAAACAGCGAATAAAACACAGAGAGAGAAAGGTATAAAGCACTAAACCGTAGCCCAGCATGTAATGGTATACCTCCTGGAAGTAGACATAACAATAACTTCTTCTAGGCAAACATGTGACTGACTCAAACCTCTTTTTCCCCCTCGTTGCGGGCAGTGCCTATGGCAAAGCGGTTAGAGAGACACAGGGGCTTCTGTTTCTCACCCTTCAAAAAGAATCCAACCTACTGATACACTATTCTTAGGACAGAGGCATCTTTCCCTGCTCACTCCAATATTCTGCCAACTCATACGCAGACACTCTAGAAATAATAATCATTCAATTTTTTCAAAGGGCTGGGTTTACGTTTCAGTGACGAACAAAAACGTGACTGTGAAAAATGAGCTACTTTCACTCTCCGTTTGACTTGAATTTGACACAGTATGACAGCCAAACTCAATCACCACTGAATGACCATTGTCATGGTATGCTGGGGCTTCTTGGGGGTTAAAGGTTAGACTTCATTAAAAACCAATAGCTGCAGACCTGGGATTATACCCTGCTGAGTCTTTGATCAGAAGTGAGGAGGGCTCCAGCTAAGAGCCAGTGTCACTCTGGGTTAAGCCTAAACTCTAAGCGAAGCTCCAGTAGTTTGAAAACAATATCTCCCATCATTGAAGTCACCACTGAATTGAGGGATTAAAGTTGTTGAAAACACCAGCGTAAACACCAACTGTCATTCCACTTTCTGTTGTTGTGGAAGTAGAGTGGAATAATGGTGGATGCCGCTTTGTCTTGACTTTTTATGACTTGACTTAAACCTTGCTCACTGCTCTTTCCAAACTTAAAAGTCCTTGTCATGCTTTTTTTTGCATTTTAATCAGAGCCCTTTGCTTGCTAATGCTGATATTGACCCCTCAGTGTGCACATCAGCAGTGTCAGTCGAGCCCATAAACATTGTGTGTTCTGACTTTTAACCATGGATTAACTGACCTTGTCAATAACAGGGGAGACTGGGGAAGGGGGGGGGGCTTGATCGATTGATCCGGGGCGTCTCTTTTAATGGGGCTTCTGGTGTTAAGCTGAGGTCAAACATAAGGGATCCATGAGCCTCCAGCCTTCCACCCAGATTTATACCTTCAATCAGAACCTTGACTCTGACATAAACCCAATAATCTCCATTCAGCCTTGGCCTGTTCGGTCCATAGTGAATACGACTACCTACTCTAAATCACCTAGGGCCACAAAAGATGAAGGATTGGAGGGAGAGGGGTGAAGGGAAGGCAAAACACTCTTTAACAAAACAGGGTAAAATAGAAAGAAGAAGCAAAAAAAATGAGTGAAAGAGGAGAAAAGACAGTGATACAGGCCCATCCAGTTCAGTCGGTCAGAAAGGACCAGAGGACAGGAGCATTAGTTGATGTTTGTGCGGCGAGTGTTGAATTATCCATGTCTACAGCTGAACATCACTCAACGCCGTCCTCCCTCCCAGTCCACCCTGTCATCATCAAACAGCCTCTCAGAGAGACAGAGAGGTCATTTGGGCCCGCTGCATGGCTAGGAGGCTCCATTACGGCTCCTAACTTTAAACATTACCTGAGGTGAAAAGCATCTTCATCAGGTCATTTTGAGGGGCCACTTTGCCAAAGAGACTAAAGAAACAGGTCTTGGTTGAGTCCTCATTGCCCCGGATAAAACCAACTGACACAACCTCTAGCCGCTGTCTTCTGTCACTCCTCCGTTTCTTGTTCACACTTCTCTGCTCCTATCTTGTCTGCCTAGCACTAATCCAGACAACTCAGTGCTCTGTAGTGCCAGCCATGAAGCTCACTTCGCAGAGCCCCGGGGAGGTTGATATAACAGCACCAATTCCACACTAATTAGTTAACAGGAAATTGCACCTCATTTTAATTTATTGCTCGACACGCTGCAGATATGTGACACAACATGCCTTTCATCCTGCCCAGGTGTTGACTCTAAATTTACCATGGTACCTGGTTTTTCAGTATTTTCTTTAATTTCCAGTGTTTAAGAATGAAAAAAAATCTCTGTCTCCAGAACCAGTGAGTTGTATTTTTTTCTCCATGCCAGATTACTGCACCAACTCAGCCCTTCATCCCTCCTTTTTCCCCTCCTATATCTACCCTCCACAAAACTAGATGTAGGCCATCACCTAGTACATTCTGTCTTCTTATACTCCATGCAGGTGCTCACCTTACATCCACAGGTATAAAAAACATCAGCTGTTAGACACACATACTTTGACTTCTGCTGCTGTCTGCCAGGTGCAGCTGTATAACTTTTACAGGACTCTTAACATCCGGCTCGTAAATTATCTTTATGCCAGGATAGGTAACATTGAAAATAATTGTTTTAGTTAGAATGCCGTCCCGCAATCAAAGCCTCGTGGTAAATCTGATATGTCATTGATGCGTACACACTACATACAAACGTGTTTTTGAACATATCAAATTTTATGTGTCGCACAATAAGCATTTATCAAAATGAGTGGCCTTGGGACAAAAACAGCTTGAAAGGATAGTGTGTTTAGTTTCACTTCTCAGTAGACAGCCAACATTCCTGTAAGTTAATACAGGGCACTCACCGACTACCGAGAGTTTCAGCTCCAAATTAGGTAGAGGGAGCCCCTACAACCTGTAGAAAGGGAAGGGGGTATTATTGTATGACCCCCTTAGCTAAAGTATCAATAACTGCTGGGCTTGTCACGGTCGAGTGAGAAAAGCTGTTACCTGCAGGCAAGAGAGAAACAAAACATAACCATCTCTCCATCTCTGATTACAGCGCTGATAACAAGCACTCTCACTAGGCTGGAGTAATGCAGATATTAGGCAAACAAATTGGGAGAAGAGGAACGAGGGGTGAGGAAGCGATGAGAGAAGAGACGAGACGAGAAGAGAAGAGAAGAGAAGAGAAGAGAAGAGGAGAGAAGAGAAGAGAAGAGAAGAGAAGAGAAGAGAAGAGAAGAGAAGAGAAGAGAAGAGAAGAGAAGCTTACAGCATCCTCTTTTGTGAAAATATGCGGGAAAAAGGCCCAGCTGTCTAATTAAGCAGAAGCTCCAGCCCAGAAACTCATGCCCAGGAAGGAACCCTTGGCCTTGCTTTCAGTGCCCAGTATATCACGCCACATTAGTCAGGCACCAGTCTCTGCCAAGGCATCAAACACAGCACAGTTACAGCTCTCCAAGTCTAAAATCCCATTTATCCACCCTTCCCTATCCTAATCCCTTCATCTCATCCTCATCCAAGCCTCATATTCTTCTGCTTGAGTGCCTCGTCATGGCACCCATAGATGTATAGTCACAAGTGACCCACGGGTGAACGAAGATGAAGGCAACCACTGTTTCAGTGAGCGGACACAATCTGGTAATGCTGCTGATTGCATACAAACACAAACAAAGGAGCCCAGCTAAGCGTCCCGACATCCACAGCCCTTCTGTTTTGACTGTGCCCCCTGGCCTCTGCGCTCCCTGCCCCCTGCCCCTGATCACAGAGGGTCAGGGTGCCCAACCTGCCATCTCCAATCAGACCACAGTGGCAGGACTGTGGTCTGCGTCTTTCATGTGTCCGCCCCATTGGGGAACACCGTATAAATACATCATGTTGTTTTCATCATTATGGCAGTTCCATTGAATATGATTGCTGTGAAAGAGATTTGTAGACATGAGTTTAAACGGTGGGTAATGAGGGTTTTCTGTTCTAGTTCAGTTCAGTGTTCACTGTTGCAAGTTTCCACTACATAGCTAGAGCCATCTTCGGAAGCACAATCTGCATCAAGTATGGCAGTCACTCCAGTGTAAATAATATGCCTTTCTATGCAGATGTGTTACAAACTAGCCGACTGCCAAACAATGAACCGCTACCAAATATTTTGCCTAGTTTGTTTAAAACAATCAAATTGAGTGGAAAAGGAAACACCACCCAGAGTATGCAACAAAACATAATTGAGAGCACAATGTTAGCTGCATTGCTAAATTGAGTAATTAACCAAACCTGCAGCAGTGTATTATGTTCTTGCTTGGCTCCCTCTCTCTCTGGTATGAGGTCTGCCATGCTGTTGCATAATGTATTGTGTTGTGTTGGAGTTAGCCCCAAATGAGAAGAAGCTGCTCAACTCCAACTCAACCTCATTTTTTCTGGAAAGCACAGCTCACGGGATACATAAGACCACCAGACCATATCACACCACAGAGCAATAATGATATTGCGGACAAATTCAAACAAGCAAAGAACACCAGAAAGATGAGGAAGACCGCTTTTTCGGCTGCAGTCATCAATGCATTATTTTGTTTTCATCACTGTATTATCCTTGATATTTATGATGTGCAACCATGTTTCATGCCATTCTCTCTAAACAAGTCTCTCTTCTAGCTCAGTTCCATTTATCTTTGCTAACACCTACTGTCTCCTCTATCTATCCCTCATCTGACTGGAGACTGAGGTCTTAGGGAGTTTTCCGAAACATAGGTGACTTAGTGTGTGTGTGTGTGTGTGTGGGTGCGTGTGTGTGTGTGTGCGTGTGTGTGTGTGTGTGTGTGTGGATGGGTGCGTGCGTGTGAATAAGTGTGTATGCTTATTGTGTTTGCTGCTACATGCAATGGGACCATGTCATTTTACCCAGGTCGAACTGAAGATGCCAGATTCCAGCAAATGTGGGCTTTGTTCCAAACTTGCATTAAGACGTCACACAAGCATTAACTGTAAATGTCTTTCAGGAATACCAAACCATTTTTCCACAATAATGTTTTACATCCTACTGATCTCATCGGAAGTAGCTTACTAGTGCAGCACTCAATTTCCACTGGTGTTGGTTTTACTGCCCCCCCCCCCCCCCCCCCCCCTTTGCACTCGGCGAGGATGAAGGTCAGCACTAAAACAGGGAGGAGTGGGAGTTAATGGCACACTTAGAGAGTCATCTCAATCCCTGTGATAACACAGTGAAACTCACCTCAGGACCTCTGGGTCATTATAACACTCACTGAGCTTGGTTGTTCTACCGAGTCTGTCACCTCCCCTTCCTTAACAATATAGAGGGAAAAGATAGAGAAGATTCCAGATAATCCCCCAAGCTGTATACTGTGATATTTTAATTCACCTCTGTAGTCCAATCTAATCATCTTTAAACCATTTTCTACACTATAAAGAAAAATGTTCTGCCAAAGTCTTCAGGTAAACTAGAGAAAACTGTAGTAAAACTTAAAAAAATCCCCCCTCTAGTCTCTCCCAATGTCAATCTCTATGATAAACCAATTGGATGACATTTTAATGTCTAATTTCCAGGCGGCATTCTGCTGTAAAAGCAGATAAGTGCGATGACAAAGGAACAGTAGATAATGTGTTAATGGGTGTATCAGACATGCCGATTCATCATGTCTTAATTAGTCTTACCTTCATTAACTTTATCTTAATTACTCTCCGCTAAAATGAATGACTCATTTGGCTGATTAGGATATCTGCATGTGGCTGAAACAGACTGCGTTTTATGATTCACCACCTTGGAGCAACTTTAGCAAACGCCAAATAATCACTTAATTTAGTCGGTCTTTGTCCTTCACTGATGAAGGCTGACTTTTGTTCTACCCTCAAATCATCAGGCTTTCACTCATGCGTTTTTCCTGGAATGTATGTTTGTGTGTGTGTGTGTGTGTGTGTGTGTGTGTGTGTGTGAGCCTGCACAGCCATGTGTGTGTGCATGTCTGTGTGAATGTGTGCACAGGAAGAAAGGGGGGGGTTAAAGAAGGGTCTGATAGGTAATACACAGGAACATGCCCGGATCCCCTGTTCCTCCACGCTCCCTGCACCTACAGAAAAGGGTAAATCCGATACTTTGTCACAGTTTGCAAACAGAAGCGTCCGGTGGGGCAGAGGGGTACACCTGATGGGTCAGCTAGCATGAACAAGCGGAGCACCCATCTGTGTCAGTATCAGGGCCGGGCTTTGGGTGGGGAATGGCGGAGTGCGGTTGAGACTAAATGAGGTGAGCGGTGGTCCAGAGATGGAGAGTGGACGAGGGAATGCAAAGGAGGGAATGCAAAGAAGAGGGCGGTCAGATAGAAACAGAGATAGAAGGCTAAAAAAGGAATGAGGGGGTGGGGGAGACGGGGGAGGAGAGGCAGGAAGGGATGGAGGGAGAAGGAAGTACTGAAAAGTTTATACTGCGGACTTAATCTCCGAGAGGAACATTGGATTTGATATGTCAACAAATATCTGATCGCGCAGGCACACATTTGCACTGAATCAAATTCAAAATCAAGTCATCTTAAAGTTGAAAGGCTGTTCTAAGCAGTGCAGTCTGTAGCTTATTAAGATAAAAGAACAATGTGTTGCTCTTGCTTTGGGTGGAAATATATTAAAAAAACTCACAATTCAAAGCAGATCCATTAGTTGGGGAGATAGTGAGTGGAAGGAAATCTGAGACAGAGGTGAAGAGGGGAGCTTATCCAAGATAACCTTGGAGATAGCAGTTGACAGTGGGTCAGACGTTTAACCACAGTTAAGATACGTCATTATCACAGTGATGAGAGCGAACAGGAGGATCATGTTTCGACAATCTATCAACAAATCAGTTGTTAATTATAGGATAATGTCGGTGTTTGTGCCAGTCATCTAAGTTACAGCTATGTATCTGTATTTGTTCAAACAAATTATCTGTTTTTGTATCTGTTTTTAGATAAAACTGGAAGTGAGTGGGGCTTAAATCGGAAGTGGGTGTGGTTTTGACTGAAACGTTTAAGGCCTCCAAAATTCCATTTTTTTTTCTTGTAACCATTTCCATTGCTACTTTGCTGTTGTTGAGGTATTAACACATTAAATTCATCATTTTACAATGACTTATTATTAATAATGAAATAGAATAATTGATAACTTGCTTTTAAGCTACAGTATATTTAACAAACAACAACAGATGTTATGTAACCATAAACACAGGCTTTTATAAACACAGCCATAAACAACCAAAGCCATCACCAATTTTAAACAGGCAAAATAAACTCCACTCAGAACTATTGTATGTAAGTATGAACTGCATGATCAACCTCTTTTTAAAAAGTCTTTCATTTTACCTCTACTTTTTGTAACTTGCACTGCTATTATTTAATTACATTTAGATAATTAGATTTTCCTGTCTCTGTAAACTATAAGAGGCAGTGCTGCTCATGGCTTATAAAACCTCTATACTATATAAAAATCTGTCTTCAACTTAATATAAGAACCCCAAAGCATTCCTTTAACATTCCTGTTTTGCCACTTTCAGAAACCATCCAGCAGACTACTGACAAAGGACTGATTCTTTCTTGACGTTAACAAAGAGTTGCTGGTGAGAGAAATATTTAACTGTCAGCAAACATTCAACAGGAATGCCCGTTTCATGGCGAAACCATAACAACCACTTGGGACTTGCTGTTGGCTCCGTCATGCCAGTGACAGGCTGTGGTGGGAGTAAACTAGTAGCACATTTCTATGGAACTATCTAAAGGCTCAATTAGCCCTCTGCTCACTGACCCTAACACTGTGTTTGAAGAGGGTGTAATGAGAGGAAATAGCATAAGTGACTCCATGCTTTCTGCCTCTCCACATGATGACAATAGAGCCTGGGGGTGGCCGTATTTCCCCTCATTTTCAACTGCGGTATTGTTAGTGATTGGACTTTATGGTGAGCCACACCAGTGTATTGATAGCATCCTGAAAAAACCCAACTCAGACTGCGCTCTGTCAAACTTCGAATCGCCATTTAACAATGTGATCAGAAAAACTTCAAAGCAGAACAAGACATCTTCCCCACCGCGACTGAACCCCCACAAAAACCTTTAGCTGCTTTGTTATTTTTCTGCATATTTCAAGTTAAAGCATCCCAGGGCTTTTTTCTCAGAAAGTGATCAGGTTTTACAGGGTCTGCTTGAGCAGTAGCAGAAGAGTTATGCTAACCCTTCTTAACCTCACCTCCATGTGGTAACGGTCAGCTACATTTAATGAGAGGTATTCTGTTGCATTGTGAATGGAGAAAGTAAAACATGTGGAAGGTTCTGGCTCTGCAACAGCCGACCATGTGAGGGAGAATTTAGACTACATGCCAGGAGACAATGCATTTTCAGTTCAAGTTGGCCTAAATCCTACGCCTCAACAGAGATTCAGCACTTTGTATATCCCAGAATGCAGCCCGCAGCCTGGCAGGAGCAGGAACACTGATGCCACACTTGCTCCAAATTCATGCATCTAATGTGTATTAGATAATGTTGTGCAGGTAAATCTCTGTCTGTCTGTCTGTCTGTCTGTCTCTCTCTCTCTCTCTCTCTCTCTCTCTCTCTCTTGCTCTCTAGTTTGTAATTAAGTGTAAAGGCACATAGGGAGTGGTCTTGTAGAGGAGACTGGAGTCATTCTGTATTCCCTTCTCTCTCTCCTGAGATAGGGCAGCTGTGCTCTATCTATTTCTGCCTAATGGTGTGTGTGTGTGCCCGTGTTTGTGTGTGTGTGTGTGTGTGTGTGCTTGTGTGTGTGCCTGTGTGCGTTACAGTATATTCAGACAAGCATGAGCCACTGTCAGCACCTTTAACTAGTCCCCACAGTGCAGCATGGCAGTAAATAAGTCTTCACTCCTTTCAGCCACTCACTTAAGAGATCACAACCCTGTACATAGCTTTTAATTAGACACTTACAAGATCAGTGTAAACACATACAGACATGGGGAATTATAGCCCTCACAGCACTGCACAGGTTATTTGCTTCTATCTACGGAACTCTTAATTCCACTGACTGACTTTTCACAGTTTACGTCATTACAATGCATCCCAACTACTATTTTTTAGTAATTTTCGTCGATAATCCAAATTTATAGGAATTTGGGAGAGCTATCCCTTGAGGGCAGACTGCCGAGTAAAGATTAACTGAGTTGAGTCATGTCAGGGGTACTTTTGATGCATCATCAGGTTACAGAAGCAGGATATCTGATCAAAGACCTCCAGCCACCAAAGGCATACAGTATGTGGAGGGTACTAATTGGAGTGTGTGTGTGGGGGGTGCTACACACTCACTGACTTGCAAGACAGAACCTAAAGTATGTAGTAATTTGATAATCAGACAGATAGAGCTAATCGCTTATCCCTCTGGTGAGTTTGATGGAGCTTTTTTACCAACATGTATTTATCTAAATGGTTTACAACAAGATGCATTCGGCTAGCCAATCAGTTATTCTCTCATGAGCAGATAATTAATTAATTTGTCAATTTTGAAATAAACACTTAGAAACTGAAATATGGTTCCCCGGAAAGCAGCAACACAAACGGTGTGCCAAATGCAAAACAGAGCTGTGTCTTTGAGTTGGAGCGATTTCCTCAAGCTTCCCACCCGTAAGCAACACAAGAACTGTGAGTGTTTTCCACCGCTGAAAATCCTCCTCTAACGCCAGACCATTTTGTTAATTATGAGACTCTACAGACTCTATAAAAAGCTGTAGAGTTGATTACCGAACATTGAACACTTCATGATTCTATAAACTGGGCTGCCATCATAAATCACACACACACGCACGCTCGCGCACACACCTACACACACACACACACACACACACACACACACACACAGAGTTTCTCTCCTAGTTACTTCTCTGATGTGAGATACACACACAGAATAACACCGGGTTGTGTTATGAGATCAGATGGAATGTGGATCTACACCACTGATGAGTGTGTTTCCCCCAGGGTGAATTTACTGGCTCCTCCGCTGTATCTGTTACCCACAACCACCAACAAACTGTAAATGAGACCCATTCTATTACCATGACAAAGGACGCAATCACTGAACTCCTTAACCTGACATCATGATATCAGAGACGACAAGACAATAGACCTTTCTATGAATCACCAACAACAACTACATTGTCTTTTATTCTGCATAGCCATATCGCATCTCGTCTAATTACACTGGAAAATGACGGTTCAAATGAACAAAAGGGTGTACACTTACAATTTTTAATCCAGATCGATGTTTGTATAGATTCCCTTGTATCTGGAAGGGTGTGTGTGTGTGTGTGTGTGTGTGTGTGTGTGTGTGTGTGAGAGAGAGAAAGAGCGTCTTTGGGTGCGTGAGAAGGAGAGAGCATGTGGAAAAGTGTGCGTTCAGCTCTCAGTCCAGCCTAGTAGTAGTGTTGGGGGTTGGAGTAACAGCAGATGAGTTTAAGTGGGCAGTAGTATCAGTCCTTGCTACATCACTCTACCATCTGCCAACTACTGATCATTAGCGTCTCTATCTCTCTCTCTCTCTCTCTCTCTCTCTCTCTCTCTCTCTCTCTCTCTCTCTCTCTCTCTCAAACATAAACACTGTTGTGTTTGTGTGTGTGCGTACAAACACAGTTTCTTTCCTAGTTACAGCACTGATGTGAAAAAAGCGTACAGTATGTGTGTGAAAGTGTTTGTGTGTGCGGCGCTCCGGGGCTGAGGGTGTTTCTCCTCCACCTGGGAGAAGAGCAGAGACGTCAGCCGTTCTCAGAGGAAGAGAGGCGCTGGCAATAGGCCTGCCTGCCTCTGTGGGGAACCTGGGAGTGTAGCTGGCAAGGAGTGAGAGAAAGACAAGCGAGGGAAGGAGGCGTAGAGAGCGAGTGAATGAGTGGAGGTGGGGAGTCACAGATGTGAATGTCTCCCTGTGGAGAAAGGATGAGCCCGGACACAAACACCGCACCACAGAGATCCAGCCGGCGAGGAGGCACTGTGACTCACTCGTGGAGACTGTGTGACTGTGTGCTCCAGATGCCACAGAGGCTTAAAAAGACTTCACTATGTGTAGCCTATAGGTCCCAAATGACAAAGATTTATAGCTCTCCAACGTGCTGTATACAGTAGAGCGGCCTGCCTTAGTAACCATTCAGAATATTCCAGCGGAGCAGCAAATCTTTCCTTTGCAACAGTCCAACACATGACTTCATATGACCCGCTTTTTGTATATCCTCATTCAGAAAACACACGCAAACAGATGTATCAATGAACATTAATTTAGAGACACATGTCATCAGGTTGAATTAATTTCTCACAAGCTAGTCTCTGTCAGAGCCCATTACTGTGATGTCCACTGGGGCTACACCACAATCCACTTAGCTTGGGCTCCCGCAAAAACATTCACACACACACAGACACACAGACACACACATTCATGCACATACACACAGACAAAACAACCGCATACAATAATGGCATGGCCATGTGGTTTTCATTAACAGGCACTGTCACCACCATGCGGCAATGGAACAGCCACATATCCAGCACCTACACAGTCAAAATTACACACACGACCCACAGGGCCACCTCTGAAGCAGCATTTCCTCCATATTCATTTATGCGTACATCTAAATTCACATCATAAAGCAAAACATGTGGACCACACTGTGCGTGGAATTTCCCTCTGCCCATATGCACACTTGTGTGTGCGTGTGTGTGTATGCATGCATCTGTACTTGTGCATCTTCTCATATTTGGCAGGTATATTTGCAGGCTACAATGTGCCAAGTGTGCATGGATCTGCATTATATTTTGATGTGAGTCTGAGAAATGTTATATGCAGCTTGCTAGTGTTAGTGTATGAAGCCACTCCCACCTCCGAAGCACCCCACCTCCGAAGCCTATATTCTAGGTTAGAAAGGGTTTTATGCAAGAATATAGACAATTTATGTAAATCAAGTAGCAACGTAGGCTCATCGTCTTGGTCAAGATATCCACAACATGACTTCATCAGCATGTACAATGTATGGCAGTAACTGTTCCTGCTGGTTAATCCATCACAGTATGGCGTTAGCATGTTCAGCTCATAGCACCAAGGTCACACTGGGCACAGCCAAATGGCGGTGAAGGACGGGACAGAATGTCAATATTGTCAACTCATGACAGGGATTAGCCAATCAATAGTCAAGACACCAAGGCACAAGCTTCCACTGAGCGAAGACACAGAGTCAGATCTGTTTTCATCACTCAGCAGCCAGTAATGGCACTTGGGTAATCTGATCTTCGAGGCGCTTCTTAACCATAAACTCATTCCAAATTTGTCTCCCTTTCATTATGAGGAGCAAGTTTTAGGAACAAACTAACAATAAGAACAATGCAGTCCACATAATTTAAAGATTATGATGTAGTCAGCAGTACCTAACCGGCAGTCAGCATAATGGTGGTTTACCAAAACATATATACAAGCACGCAGACGCACAAATGCACACATGTGCACAGCTGGTATCAATATTATCCATGTGAGATGGTATTTTATTCCTGAACAGGCAATTACATAGACCACAGCAACCCATAGAGACTTGGAGTATTGTGTCTGAGTATCTGTTGAAATTTTTGTTTTGTACTTTGGCAATATCAGTGTTTATTTTTTTCCTTTTTTTTTTTTCAATATATGATCAACAGCTCTATGTCCTCCCAGAACTTGGATGAAATGATCAATCAAATGCTGTACATCTGCATTAGCAATTCAATACTTTCAGATGAATGAAATGTTCAATGAAGTGTGTGTGTGAGTGTGTGTGAGTGTGTGTGTGAGTGTGTGTAGGGGGTTGGCGTTGGAATGGGTGTCTGTCCTGGTCCCTGTCCCAGGCTGTGCTCGCTAGGGCCGTAAAGTTATGTCGCCACAGGACTATTGGACGGCTGTCAGCACGCTAAATTAAAAACCACAAGCACGCAGCGTTTAATTTCTGTGTTTTTACCCCAAATGGAGTGGGACTGCCTGCCGCCGTGGTGCTGGGAGGGGTGTGTGTGTGTGTGTACATGGGTGCGCGCATGTTTACGTGTGTGTGTGTTCCTGCTTACCTTTACAAAGCCCCTCTGTACTAAGTGTTCTGCTGTCTCTCCTGACTGTCCTCCCAGAGCCAGACAGAGCCGTCCACTCTAATAGAGTTATGTAAAACAACATGGTCAAATCATTTGTTTTGTTATCAAAGTGATTATTTTTATTATAATAACATAAACTGGATGATGAATGGTTGAACTGAGGCATGACCCGTTCCATCAGCAAAATCTCATCTAAATCAAATTAGTCTAAATGACAAGACAATTTACCCCGACCAAAAGTTGTGAGTCAAATGAAATTTAGGGGAAAGAACAGCCAAGAAACAGTAAGAAATCTTTAGAGATAATTATGTGTCGGTACAGATTAGCATACTGTTGGTGAACTTGGTAAACAACAGTTATTCAAGACTCCAATGTGATTAGTGGCTTAACAACAGAAAAGTAAGTTAGACTGTTTACAAGCTTGATATAAAACTTAATAGCCCAAATTGGAAACTGTAAAGCAGTTTAACTTGGAAGCACGGATTTTCATTAAAAGTCAGTGAATAGAGCCTTACTGAAAAACGAAGAGCTTCCAAAACTCAATTGATATGATTGGTGTTTTTTGAATGAGTGCAATGTTCTGTTTTCACAAGAAGCAAATGTGAGCTATTCTGCAGCCCGGTTTGTGAACCATAACAAACCCTTCACCAGTCATCAGGCATGGTAGCGTTCAGCCATTTCAAATAAATCACATTTCTCTGACCTCCACTGTAGAGAGCACTGTACAATTAGAGACACTGCAAATGACCTTTAATTACCTGCACCGTGGTAATGGAGAAGTGAAGAGAGAAATGAATGTGACCAGACAGTGATTAAAATAACGGGAATAAAATTCTGATGACAAATTCTGACCTTGTATTAGATTAAACCCAAGTGGGATGGGGTATGCAGTCTGGGGTCATCCTGTTTATATAGAAGAACAGCAGCTCCGAAAGGAAAATTCCACACACTGTAATATACCATCAAGCTCAACCTGCCTTGTCTACTTCTACTTCAATTAGTGGTTTCCTACATTTCCCAAAATTACATTTCAACAACCCCAAGACTTGCCTGGACTTGTTGCATCCAGTCGTTGGTTTTACATGGAGGAGAGAGCGATAGTGATAGCGATAATCACACAAGAGAGTGAGTTTTTCCAGTCGTGAAAAAACAACAGTTGCGTCCCTTATTCAAAACACAACATGTCTTGCAGCTGCGTTGCTTTATGAACTATTGAGGCTACTGTCAGTGAAGAAATCGGTATCTCCTCCTCTTCTACGATGGATTTCTTCCTGGGTGATTGTTGAACTTTGGTAAAAAAAAAAAAAAAAAGGTCTGTCTGGAAAGGAGTCCTTTGTCTTCACTTCTGAGGGACACAAGAACCTGGCATTCACCAATGTTTTAGATCGTTGAAAAAAAAATAGATATTGGAAATATCTCAACATGACATCACATCGTCTACATTTGGTCAGCTATCCATGGCAAGTGAGAAAAATACACCACCAAACAACAAAATGGACCCAGGAATGTGAGGAACATCACCAACGGCTGTTTTTAGTGTTTTAGGGTGGATTTTTCCCTTAAGGTGTCCAAGCAAGGCGACACTTACAGCACAGACAATCTTATGTAATGAAAAAATGATCAACATCTACTTCTCGTTGATGATTTCAGTATATTTCCAACAGCTTGAGTCAATGAGATATCCTGAATACACACTGCAGACTATGGCAGGCGGATTATTATCCAACATGGTAAATCTCTGACGAATTGCTGTATAATATATCCTGTATAATATATCCTCCCAAAATGTCTACACAGACATATCGGGAGTAGAGTCGGGCTTCAGCACATCAAACAGCCAGGGAGGAGATAGGGTTAGTCCTGTAGTTGACTAAAGTGAGTGGAACCATCTGTAAGGCATTAGAGCCTTAGTGCGGGGCCCCAGTCTTCTGCTGTAGGAAAATACACACGGGTCTGTCTGATCTGACCTGCCCAGCCTCGCCGTTTATTATTCCAACCTGAGAGGGAAATGTTTGGAAACCGGACCTGGACCGGACTGACGACTGCTGTCACAGTTATGCTGCATGGACTGACGGAGACGGTGTTGTGAAGAGCTTTAGCTAGGCTTTGTGTCTATAGGGTCTTTATTTATTCATCATCACTATATCATCCTCCTCTTCACCCTCTCCTCCTTCTTTTTGGTTCTGAATCTTCTCTGTGTTTGTGTGCGATTGCATATGATTAAGATGTCGTGCGTGCCTGCGGCTATGTGTGCCCATGTGTGATGTGTGTGACCCTGAATGTGGGAATGTGATTGATCAGGTGAATGTGTGTGGCTGGCAGACAATGGGAAAAGCAGCTGGACCACAGAGGGAGTGAGTGAGAGGGAGAGTGTCTTCGATTTGTCACAGCGCTACTGAGAAAGTGTCAGAAGGTGTCGAGGAGGCTGGTCAGCGGGTCACACACACCACACACACACACACATTCAAACACAATCTCACACAGGCGAAATTCAACAAAAAGGCGAATTTGCCTTCTGTTAAAAAAAACAACACTTTTTTCTGTTGTTTTCTCTGCACTCACTCTTGTTTCTCTTTCCCCCCTCAGTGTTGCTCTTACTCTGTTGCTATACACTTCTTTCCTTTTTTATTTCAAGTGTGGTGGCTGGTGGGGCAGCAGCTGTTTGTGACACTGCAGGCCAGGCACAGCTCAAACAGTGGAAATGTGCATGTGTGAGTGTGTGTGTACCTCTCACACGCACACACGCACACACACACACACACGTGATATGGAAAGTGTCTGAAGGCTCAGTCCCCTGGCACTGTTATTGTTATTCAGTCACTGATGAGTCACATGATGAGTGAGCAGCAAAACAAAAATGAAGAACATGGAATATTCTTGCTCTCCAGAAACCCCAACAAAATCTCTCTCTCTCTCTCTCTCTCTCTCTCTCTCTCTCTCTCTCTCTCTCTCTCTCTCTCTCTCTCTCTCTCTCACCAATGAGACCATTGTCACTAATGTCATATCTCTCTCTTTCTTTTGTACCTTTACTTTTTACCCCGTCAGTCTCTCTCCTTGAGACTTTTGTCACAGGTGGCCGTGCTGCACTTGTGTGAGCGACAAGGTGCTGATTTACACACACAGCAGGAGCTCCACATGGTAATCAAGACCAACCAGGAATGAGCAATAAAAACAGCACCTCAGGAGTGGCAATTGAATTAACTCTGTAGAGGAGATAGAGAGAGAGAGAGAGAGAGAGAGAGAGAGAGAGAGCATGATGGAATAACGAAAATATAGGGAGAAAGTTAAATAGAGTAAACATTTTCTTAGGAATTGGGGGGTGATTGGCACTCAGTGGGAATCTTAGCTGTCAACATACACATACACACACACACACACACACACACGCACACGCACACAGACTGACTTCAGGTCATCTGTCTGGCCTCAGCACCTGGTCAGTGAGAGGAAATGAGTGGTCAGCCATCTCAGGACAATGGCCACAGTGTCCAGCTCTGACCTCTCACACACACTCACAGCCAGCAGGGAGAAAACACTCAGAGCGCCATGGGAGGCCTGGACCAATCCCACAATG
The DNA here is from genome assembly GCF_048128805.1 of Centroberyx gerrardi. Taxonomy (NCBI): domain Eukaryota; kingdom Metazoa; phylum Chordata; class Actinopteri; order Beryciformes; family Berycidae; genus Centroberyx; species Centroberyx gerrardi. Next base: position 17,206,368 of record NC_136000.1, on the reverse strand, counting down.
CACCGGCCTCTGTGACATTGTCCATGCATCCTGTTGCTGTCAGCACTCTCTCTCTCTCTCTCTCTCTCTCTCTTTCTGTGTCTGTCTCTCTTTCTCTCTCTCTCTCTCTCTCTCTCTCTTTCTGTGTCTGTCTCTCTCTCTCTCACCCCTCCCTTTTCTCTCACCCTCTTTCTTTTCCTCTCTCTCTCTCTCTCTGTACTTGCAAGCATGGGTGCATGTGTTTAACCCTCACTAGGAACAAGTCAGCACAATGAAAGACCTTCTGAGGAGAAACATACATTCCCAAGGACCCACCTTTGTCCACTATAGCACATTCTGCTTCACGAAAAAAAAAAAAAAAGTCCTGAAACCTCATCTTACATGGAATCAATCGCTTGCATGCACCTGTGCGTGTGTGTGCGTGTGTGTGTGTGTGTGTTTGACCGCTAACAGTTTCTGCTTAGGTTTAAAATACATAAAATAGAAAGACCAGTGCGAATGGTCTTTTTCCTGTGCAAATAAATACAAATAGAAGCAAACAATAGCGGCAGGGTCTGAGTTCATAATGGCATGCCCCCCCTAAATTGCTTTGTGCTTTTGATTTTCCCTTGAACCACATGCTCCGCCAAACCACATATATTTTGTTTTTCTAACCAAAGAGGGTGGGAGGTAAGAGAGAAGGGGGGGAGGGGGGGGGGGGGGGGGGGGGGGGGATGAGCAGGAGAAGAGGAAAGCAGAGGCAGGGAGTTGGGTGTGAAAACAGGTCATGTATGCTGTAGTGTGTATTTGCTTACAGCCCATTCACCTCTAGTGCAGGGCGGGGGTGAGCAGGCTCTATATATAACTGCAGAGAGGGTGCTTTGGTGTGGCTGCTCATCTCTCTGCCCTATAACTGACTCCCTCTTTACGGACTACAGAGGTGCTAATATGCAACCATGTCTTCCTGTGTGCTTTCATGAAATCCAAACTAAATAGAGATGGAAAGCTTTGCTCTTTTTTCAGACTAATTTATTAAAGGAGAAAAAAAAACAACATTTGATTCATTCTCTTAATTTGCTGCCCAGTGCTTAGAGTATTTGAGTAGGCAAGAGTGAGATTTACTGTGTAATACAAATATACCTTGACTTGAAACATATTACACCAAATATCCCATACACATGGCAATGAAAAATGTATGAACCTTGAAGGGCAAAACCACAACCTGAATGGCAGAGAAGCTGAAATAATACCTGAACCTGGAATATCTTCTGAGATGAATGGATGTGAACCTGACCCTGAACTTGATGGTGGACCTCCATGCTCTGGGGCACAAGGACGCTGCATACGAAGACCGGTAAAAAATACACACACACACACACACACACGGGGGCCTGTGATATGAATAGCTCATGTGAGGGTGGTGAGTGTGTGTGTACAGCCTGAGTCTCATTTCTACTTTCAGAGGGAGACGACTGCATTGTGATAGCGCTGGGTAAGTGCTTTAGACCATTTAGCTGGAAAATCTACCCATTTATCTGGGAGTAATCTTACTTGGCTTCAATACAAAACTGCAAACAAATGTTACACTGTCACTTTTGTTTGTTTCTCTTTTCTGGATGTTGTTATTCATGTTCAATTTAGTCTTGGTATTTTGGGATGGATGATTTATTGATACTTTGCATGAATGCAAACTATCCGTCCACGTAGATGCGGTGAGTGAGTGAGCAGTCTGTGGCTGCAGTAAAGCAGTTTGTCAGACTTCTCCTGCTGACCAGCCCATCCATCAGCAGCAGCCAGCCTGGCTCCAGGGCTCTGGGTCACCTTACACCACAATCCCTGTCCCCCTCTACCTTTTTACCTCTGTCAACTTCTTTCTTCCCTTCTCATTTTCACTGCTCCATTCCTCCTCCCTCCTTTCATCCTCTCAATCTCTCCCTCTCCTTGCTTCTTTTTTTTTTTTTCCCTTTCCTCTCTCCGGGCTTCTGTACTTCTTTTTCCTCCAGGCGCTATCACTCTTTCCCTTCCTCCCTCCCACAGGCTGGGCAGTAAAACAGGAGCAGGCTCATGGGAGGCCATTAACCACCAGAAACGCAGCATTACAGCTCTGCTGCAGAGCAGACGACTGCTGACTCTCTTACACACCCGCTGAACCCAGTCTGGTAGACCAGCTCTGTGCAACAAATGGGACTTGTGGCCCTGAAGTCATCCACTGTGAGAAGTGACGAGCAACAGATCAAATACAGATTCTGTACACTCCCACAGTACATTTGTGGTGATGACATATAGACCTGATTAATTATTAATTTATTTGAATGTGATCTCAGCCCTCTGGCTCCCCAGTTGATCAGCTACCTTCATTTTTTCTATGGAGAATACACATAAATTAGGCTTACAGTCACTAAATTTGATGCTAGTCGCTTTTAAGACGTCACCACAGGGGTCTGAAAAGTCACTAAATCTAGCAAAGATAAGTTGGTAACAGTTCCCAGAAGTAAGGCAATAGTATTTGAAGAGATTGTGGGAGATTAAAATTGTAACTAAGGGGTGAAGATACAGAAAAAGTAACATTTTCAAAATAATTAAGTTTTTACATTGTTGTATTAACCATATAACTCTCAAAAAAGACACACACACTATGCTCAGTGATGACACATAGGCTCCCTTCAGGATCCTCATGGTTTTGGTTTTACAAAGAACTCAAAATTTGCAAACATGCCTTCATCCTGCCATCCAGCCAAGACCTGTAGCTCATAAAGTACAGTATTTGTGTCAGGGTTTTCATGTGTGTAATGTGTGTGAAGGTGTCTGGGTGAGTGCAGTATTGGGTGGCCCTGGCCTGGGTCAGGACAGCTGCATTGAGGACCAAACCAGACTTCTGTCCCCTCCTCTGCCACAGAGACACATTGGAGGGATTTTCTACCCTCTGCAGGGCTTTAGCAGGGTGCCTGTCTTACGTGTGGTCTGTAAGGCAATGCCCTCGTTATGCTGTGCGACGTGCTCAAGTCGCTTACTTCAGGATTTACATGAGAGGGAAGTCTCGCCTGTAACACTGATGCAGACACATGCACACTCACACACACTCACAACTGCCACCCTGTCAAAAGCCAGGTGGTAATGCCTCGCTAACGAACACACGCAGGCTTATTCTCATGTAGCGTGCGGTGGGAATAATAAATTTGTCATAGAAAGTGGATTAAAGCCATGCACATCCTGTCTAAAAGGAGGATTGAGTTACCGCTATTAAGCAAGGAGAAGGAGAGGCTAGAGTTACCAGTGTTGTGCAAAGGTGATAGCATCGGTTTTTGTGTTGATGTGGCACAGGGAGAGTCGGCTGGGGACAGTTCCATATGAAGCTAGCTTAGATTACCCTTAACAGCAGAGACTAGTTGTGAAGAAAGAGCAAACATGTACGGACACATACATGCACACAGACACATTCACATACACACAGACACAGACACACACACACCACACACACATACAATTTAAGTTTGCAAGCTGAAACAACAGGGGAATGTGATCTGTTGTTCTCCAATGCTAGATGTAGGGTCTGCTTTCCCACCGCAAGACAGAAAAATCCTCAGAGACATGAACATGTGCTACCAAAATTTTAACAGACCTTCCAAAACATTTGTTTTCCAGTAAAACTAAAATCTGCAACATTGTTAGCATATAAAATATGTTGCCACTGCTAATTCACGCAAATGCTATTGATATTACTTTTGGATTTGAACCTGTTGGGTCTGTAATTCAACATGAATGTCAGCTCTCTCCATGAAAAAACATACATGCAAGAGATACATCAACTCCACATTGCTTGCTCTCTGTATGCTGTCAGAGAGGAGGCAGTCTACAGTAACATGTCAAGTGCAGGCGGCCTGCTAACGCAACCCAATCTGCACACCACTCAATTAATTGAGTTTTCAGTAGTGGAACATGAGCTCCGACTTAGAGGGCTGTTCTGCGAATTGGTTTCAGAGTTACAACGCTTAATAAAGATCAAATAGAGATGTCTCAAGAAACCTGTGTGTGCATGTGTGTGTGCATGTAGGTGTGTGTGTGTGTGTGTGTGTGTGTAACAGAGACACTTTGACTGCTCCCTGGAGACAGGCTTGACACAGAAGCTAAGAATAGGCCTGGCTGTATTACCACCAGTGAGGGGGAGAGAGGGGGTAAGTGGGGAGAAGAGGCAAGAAGGGGGCCAAGTGACACTATGCCTCATGGGAGATAACCAGTAGACACACTGCCTTCGACCTTGCTTCGACATCTCTATTACCTGACACACGTGTGTATCTTTACATACACACGCATGCACTCACCATGCACATACACACACACACATGCACACCTACACAAACACAGACCACTGTTGTAACTTCCATCTCAGGCATGCGAGGCATATGGCGTTTGGAGCCTAACCTCTTATTTTTAGACCGAGTAAACAGCGGTCTGTGCTTGAGATGTCCATCATCGCTGGGTGTGATGCCAGGGATCGGAGGAGGTGGGCGGGGAAGATGAAGTGGAGGTGGGGAAGGGGAAGAGCGGGCGGCAGAAGGAGGGAGAGGGAGGAGGAGATGGGTAATCATCAGGAAGTCAGACTGCTTAGACACATTCTTGACTCTTTTATGAAGACCTAGGGCCATTATCACTGATTACAGGACAGGGTTGCACTCCATATTACTGTATGGTTACCGCTGTCATTGCAAAGACCTTTTTATTTAGATGATGGCCAGACAGAGTTCCAGGCTTGTGCGGCTTGGATTTGAGGACAGACTGACGGACGGAGAGAGAAAGAGGAGCTACAAAAACAACATATGAGTGGATGTCGAACAATGTGACCTGCGCTGCTCACATGACACACACAAACACACACACACACACACACACACACACAAGCTCACCCACACAGTCTACTCACATGTCAGGTGAGAGGTTGTGACCCTGCGCTAACAGCTCTATTTCCTCTGCCATTGAATATGAGGTGCTTCGTCCAGGATCCCTGAATGGTGCAGAAAAGGAAACACTGCATTGAATGAGCTGCTGAAATAGGCCTGTGGCAGCAGCAGCACAGCAGGCTAGGGACTAACGTGTGTGTGTGTGTGTTCGTGTGTGTCTGTGTGTGTGTGCGCGTGTGTGTCTGTGTTGACACCAAGAAAATGGAGACATGAATAGCTATATTCAGGCCAGCAAAACAGCTATTCAAGAGTCTACGCTGCAGCAGCATTGGTGGTGATGTCTGATAATCACCCGTCATTTGACATAATTGGGTAATTGGGGTAATGGGTTTCACCGTGGCCCAATCTCATCATTACAAACAGGTATGGACTACTATATTATGCCATCCACACCACCACTGTATAATGGCAAAATAGGATGAACCAGAGGTAATTGGCTCCTTGTGTCTGTATTTTTATTTCAACTGGGAGGATGTTTCAGGTTTTCTGACAGTATGCAAGACAGAGAGAGCGAACTAAGAAAGAGAAAGAAGGGAACGAGAGAGAGAGAGAGAGAGAGAGAGAGAGAGAGAGGAAGAGGGAGAGAGAAAATGAGAGAAAAAAGCAGAGAGACAGAGTGAGCATGAAGCCAGGAAGAAAAACAAAAAAAAAAAAAACAGAGAGAGACAGATAGTTCTGGCAGGTGGTTAATGGTGGTTCAGGGTTGTTCAATGTAGAACAGGGGGACAGACATGGACTGCATTACAATAGCAGCCTAACATTATGGTCCCGCTGCCATTATAGATTTAATGACACACTGGGCAGTGTCCAACTACATTTAACCTGCTCATCTGCATAATAGGGCTGCCCTGACAACACTCGCACTTCCCTCTGATCAATCTCTCTCGCTTTATCCCTTTCTCTTTCATACACACACACACACACACACCTACACACACACACACACACACAAAGTAGAATAAGCATTAGCATGTACTTAGCATTAATGAAGCCAGTAAAAAGGGGACTGAGGACGTTTGTGAACGGAATGTAAAATATGATCCAGCCAAATGACCAGTTATGAATTACACCTCCACCATTAAATAGCTTGTCTTCTATATTACTTATTAATGTAATCAGCAATTACCTTACAGCATTTTTCCATTTAAACTGATGCTGACTAAAACGCCACGGAAATAGTGCAATGAAAATATGATAAATCTTTAATTCAAAAGTGTCCAAAGCGACATGATTACAGTACATACAGTAGTAAATGCTATTCTAATAAGGGGGGGAAAAAGCCCAGTTGAATGAAGTTCAAGTCCGTAGTCTTTTAAACTGTCTAGCGCTCTCCAGATATCGGACGCCACTGACAGGAACAGTCGAGCCTTGAATGCGGTGAGCAGACCTGAACAGCTGGAAGGGCTGAGTCTCATGAATCTTATGAAATGACACTTTCCACTGAGACTGTTTTACCATTCATCAAGCAAATCGTGACTTTTATTTCTTCTCTCTCTCTCTAACACACACACACGTACACACACACACACACACACTGAATGTGTAGGAAACTGAACCACCATAAAATTCATAGCAGTTTTGATGTGACCTCCGTGTCTGGTGTGAAATATATTCTATGCTTATTCTTTCACATATTTCAACTTTAAGCATGGCTGAAGGAGCCATAAAATGGCAGTGAGTGCGGTCATCTGTCACTGGCAGAAGGCTACTGAACATCTTCTGCTCTGATGATAGCAGTGCCCTTCATGCTTGGCAAAACTTGATGCCTTGGTGCCTCTCTCTATGCAAGCACTTTGCATCACAATCTTGTTTTTCATCAAACATAGTTATGAAAATGAAAAGGCAGGCACTGGACTATGCTGATCATGTCACACTGTCCCTATCTGTCATGAAAAAGACTGAAAAACTAATAATGGGTTCAAATTATAATGAAGTAAAAAGTTAATACTCTTTCAAAGGTCAAATATCTTATGCAGAAAAAAAAATTCTTTGCTTTAATGCCATGTGGAAAAGAGTATTTCCTCCTGAATATGTATTCTTCAAACTGACAAGTATTTCATACATTTTTCATCACACATCTGAGGCTTTTCTCATATATCAAATATTTCATGTTTAGTCATATCATACATCTGACTTCACTCTTTAGTTGAAAAGAGTTTGCTACACAGTGGGCATGAGTGTGTGAGTGTGTGAGTGTATGTGTGTGTGTGTGTGTGTGTGTGTGTGTTGGGAGGCTATCACACTCAGGTGGAAGACAGGAGTGACTGCCGTGAGGCACCATGACAACCAACATGCACATGGATCTGGGAAAGACATCAAAGACCCAGCCATATGGGTAAGGTTACCAAAACCATAGGGGGCAGCATGGTTCGAATGAGAAAGAGAGAGAGACAGAGAGAGAGAGAGAGAGAGAGAGGGAGAGAGGGAGAGAGAGAAAGAAAGAAAGAAAGAAAGAAAGAAAGAAGAGTGACAACATTAACATTAAAAATGCAGTCAGTTGCACAGTTTGACACAGATAATAACAATAATAGAGCGCCATGTGTCTGGTGACGATTAAGGAAAGTAATTAGCCAGCAATGAATGTAGAATGAGTTCATTAAGACAAAATGCTTCGGGACGCTGGGGCTTATCACAGGCAAAAAAGCACAGGCGGCTTCTCCTTTATGAAAGCACTGACTCATCCGTCATATAAATCAGTCTGAAATACAAGGAAGCTGCGTGAAGGTCTGCTGCCATCACCAGACCATGACATCAATTTTATGAATGATGATGTAATGTGTGGGATGTAGTGTTGCCGATGTCATTTTTCATTTCTAGAGGTATAATATATGGCCTGCAAACTGGTCCCCTTCTCCTCTGACTGGCATTCATTATTGGGACAGTTGAATGGGCCTTCATCTGAAAAGGAATTTCACGAGCATGTCCAATGCTTTCAATCCATCTTCAAATCTGATACTGATTAACACTGTGAATGTCAATACTCACTGACTTCACACTGCTGCAGCGTTGTTTCTTACTGGGGTGTCAGCACTGACTCTCCTTAGCAATCGTAAATCGAAATGTGACACCTGAAAATCCCATCTTAATATATCTCAGCCGGGTGATGACTCAGCTCTCCTCCGCTTTGCACGCAGTGTTTAGTGGGTAACCCTAAAGGTCATTATAGATCTGTCTGCTGACCTGAATAGTTGAATTTATGTCATTAATCAACCTCTTGAAATAGTTTCCACTTTCATTGCCTCCTCTGGTGGTAAACTTTCTGTGTTATATAATGGGACCTGGAGACTTCCACCGAATACCCCTGGTCTTAATAAACAGTTCTGTTTGGAGCCCATCCACATTAAAACAGAAAAGAACATTGTGTGTGTTGTTGTGAAAGAACAATAGATTGTTTGCAAAACAGCCAGTGTGGACCTTGTAAAATGAAAGTGACGAACAAAGGTAAGTATGAGGAAATTTCCAAATAGGATCTTACTCTTCCATTTTTTTTCTTTTGTGTGTGTGTGTGTGTGTGTGTGTGTGTGTCTGTGTGTGTTTGTCAAAGAAACCAACTGCAAATGCTTATTCATTCACCAGCGACTTAAGAATAGAGGCGTCTGAAGTCTTGACTGTGCTTAACAGTATCAAGTGGAAATCCACATTGCTGCAGCTGTTATAGCGACAAGCATTTCATCTAAGACTTTGATCTCCCAATGCTGGCCACTCATCACCCTTCACACCTCTCAAAAAAATACTTAGAACATACCAAGCATGACCAAACACACAGATACACACCCTCACACACACACGCACACACACACACACACATACACACATACACATTCTTAAAAACACCCATGACTGTCTATGCCACCTTGTTCGCTGATGTGTTAAATAGGCCTATGATACATTTCTACACAGCTAAAGTCACTCTCTGAGGGAGCCACAAACATTTGAACACTGTCACACCTTCTTATATGATTTGATATATTTTTAGAAATGTGAAGATCTCTTTATCTCATTACCTCTGCAATGTTTACTGCAGTGTATTGGTCCACAAGCTGGTAATGTTACATGGTAAACAATACTGAATTTACACAGTAAAAAAGGATGATATTCACCAAGAAATCCCACTTTCAAAGCCATTGTCACTAGTCATAATGGTTCACCAATGGGCCTTCAAGAGAGAAGGAATTTTTCTCACCTCGGAGTCAAGCAGAAGGAGCCGAGACTGAGGCCAGTGTCAGAGGGTGTTCTGATACCGGCGGGTATCAGCTGGCAAATCCTCAGCGGTATGACGTGACGTGGTACGACTGAGGGAGGAGGTAGTTTCCAAACACATGCCGTCGCATTCCATCAGGCTGCAGAAAGATACTAATCCCATTCAAGTATCCACTTTTCTCTCTCACCTCGCTCCCTCTCTCCCTCTCTCCCCCCTCCTTCCTCTCCTCGCCTAACATCTGATACCCTCTGACCACTTGCCAAGTATTCCACTTAGTCTCCCAAGATCAATATGATGAAAACCTCTCACGCTTTATCTCCGTCTCTTTTTCTGTCGCCTTATCTCTGTCCTACTGTTCTGTTATTTGTCCCTGCATCTGTCAGACCAGGGGCCTCGTTTGTAAAACTGTTCATTGACTTTATCCTACTGTAAACTCAATTGTACGATAATTTCAAAGAACAAACAAAGAAAAAAAAAAAATGATATCAATATATATCAAATATCAGTATTTATACCTTGGGTAATGGTAGAAATGTGCAGGAAAAACCAAGATCAGTTTGTCAAAAATTACAACTCAGGCTTGGATTTTGGTTGTAAGCGCAAATGTGTGCAATAACCTTTTCTAAATAAAGCCCCGCAAACCTTTGTCTGTGTGCAAAGGTCATAGATTGCTGCTAGCTTACCCTATGCTCCCTACCACCTCCCTCCAGTTCCCAAGAGCCTGGAGGGTCCCAACACTGAGGCTTCTTTCCCAGCTGAGGCAGGCCCTAGCTGGGGTGGAGCGGAGCGGGGACGGGGGGAACAGATGGAGGCTCTGAGGGTGTAATCTCTCTCTGGTGGGAGAACTGCTTCAGGACTCCTAATAGAGTCCAGCAGTGTCAATGTGCCAGAGTCTTAAAGGACACAAAAAACAGCGATTAACACAGATGAACTCTCAATGCACTAATTTTGACTATGAATAGACTAGCTATGAATAGACTAATTGACATAATTCAGTTTAGTATGATCTGATTTTAGTCCATCTGTTCCCAATCATATGAGTGTCTGTGTCTGACAGTCACTCTGTCACCACAGTCAGGACGGCAAAAGTCCTATGCCCTATCCTATCCTTCCTTATTCACAGTTGATATCTATTACATAAGTGAGGATAATATTTTCCAAATGAGATTAGTATATTCCATGTGGTTGCAGGGCGCAGTAAGGATAAAGTAACAATATGTGACCAATTGGAAAAACCGATTAAAAGGCTAAAGGTCAATGAGGTGTGGCATCAAACTGTACTGAAAGCCATATCCATTACATGGGTATGCACACAGCGCTTGCCCCTGGGATCTGTGGATGCCAGCAGCAATATGAGACACACATGCATGCATGTGCATGGACACACACACACAACGAGGCTTCTGCTCTGGCTCTGCATACACACACCCAGCTATTTCAACACAGTGTAATCCTTAATACAATAATCAAAAAACACTCCTTGTATAATTTGCATATGTTCTCTTAGACCTATCACGTGAGTAGAGGTAATACTTTATTTATGATGTCTCCTCTCTTTACTGATCTATGAAACTCTATGCTATACCTGTAGTAGCATTTGCATGGTATATAACTGAGACTAAGAAGTGTGAAACAACCATCTGGACATCAGCACACACAGTCAGTGTCTTTCACTGTTTCTCAGAATGTTGCCTCCATATCCAGGGAGTGATCCTCATACAATCTAAAGTAATCTACATTCCCACATTGAGCAAACACAATAATCCTTCAGATTGTTTTGAGAATGGACATTGAAATGACCATTCAGTCATATCTAATCCTTCATTTATTTTCAGACCTGAGTGCGAACTCTACGCAGCTCAAGGTTAAGCCAACACAGCACTGAAAGCTATACATACAACATACTGTAGGAATGGTCTATATGTGAATGTATGTCCATTGGAAAAACTTGCCAAGAATGTAGTGCTGTGTAATATATGCTTTCTATATTTTGATAGAACTGAACCCATTACACTGATGATCTGCCTGCAAATTGGCCTAACCTCAGACTGTTTTCAGAGGGATATTTTAATAAGGGAAAATAAGGGAAACAAAATCATGCTTGAAATTTCAGTATTTTCTTCACACCCAAGAATGGAAAATAGTTGAAAATCCTCTGTGGCCCACAATGTTCTGGAAGATTTCCATGTTTGCTGAGTCCATTAACCTTGATGTGGCCAAAGGTATTCTCCTGTGGGTTTGGGTTTCCACAACGCAGTGCAGACACGGGACAGCCAGCCAGGCAGGGTCACAGGCATGTAACCAAAACAGAAGCACTTCATATGAGATTGTTGCCAACTATGCAAGACACCTTGGCCACCCTCTCTCTTACCCCCCCTCTCTCTCTCTCTCTCTCTCTCTCTCTCTCTCCTTTATCCTTGCTCACTTTCCCATATCTTTCATCCACCTTGAGGATAGGAGAGAAGAGGAGAGAAGAGGAGAGGAGAGGAGAGGAGTGGAGAGGAGGGCTGTTTCTCTAGGCCAACAAGCCTTATTGAGGAGCAGAGTTCATCTGTGGAACATTGGCAGCCAGCAGACCTTATATAAACTAGACCACCTGGGGATGTAAGGCCACCAACTGCTAGAAGAAACAGAGTACCTGCCCCTCCTAGCATGACAGTGCAGCCACAAAGCCATCAAATCAGCCCAATCTGTGTTGTGTATAATACCTCACCATGGAAACCAGGTGTTGAGAGATGATAATGACTCTCTTTGAACATTTGGATTCTGAGAGGTAATATTTGACACTGCTTTTGTTTGGCATCTCAGTGCAAGTTACAATGCAGAAAAATATACTGTATATATTAGCTGAAAGGTATTATTCAATATCTCTAAAATATATATGATACAGCCAGGTAAAGTGTTATCTTTCTGTCGGCATGAACTCCAGTAATCTACTTTACCCCAATACTATACAGTACCCCAATAGGGTTTGTGTACATATATAGCCTATATTTTGGTTCCAGATGATTTTCTCACTTTTTTCAAATGGTGGATATCTAATTTTGCAAATAAACTCTTCATATATAATACAAACACACATACAAACATCATAATACAACATAATTATTGATAGTTATTAAAAAGTTTGTTGAACACAGCATGTAGCATGGAGCATGTATTTGCACTTTGAGACATCGTGCTCATTTCAAGGAAATTAAAGAAATTAGTCCCTAACCCTAACCCTATAAAACAGTGTAAAGACACACATTTTCCCAAAACCAACCGTGCGATGGGACTAATAGGTTTCTTCGAAGAGGGTCAAAGGAACATTAACACAAACATAGGATTTTCAGAAAATAATCTCCATGCTGTTATGATTAACTAGCCCAGCAGGAAAACCGGTCACTGTATATTGTTGCGGTCAGCTCTTCTGTAATCCATTTCACGCCTGTAGCATGTGAATTTTACAGATGACCTCCTCCATGACTAAATGGAAAATAATACAGTAAATTAGCAATAATGGCAAGATAATAGCATTTTAGTGAAATTATATATTTTTTCTTTATCAAAACAAATATAATTCAAATGTAGAGGAGGAAACCAAGGCCATTTCCCCTCAGGACTCTATATTATATACATGAAATATCACAAGTGTGACACACTAGTGACAAAGTACTACATCCTAATAGTGGCTGTTTCACTACTAACATAGATCCTGACATGACTAAAGAGATATCTGTCTCTATGGGATAAGAAACTTCTTTTCTTATCCCATAGAGACAGATATCGCAGCTCAGCCATGACACACAATCATCACAATCAGCCACAGTTTTTTTGCAAAGGATTTGTTAAGTTAAAATGAACTTGTATCAAATTATTGGGCGTCTTCATCAACCAATGAAGGATGTCATCATGTATGTTCTTGATGCCAACCCCATCCATCAGTGAGAAATGTCTTCATTCTTTACTACACTTATTAGTGTAGTAAGTTATTATTTTATAAAGTTATTATTGTAGTAATTGAAACATACCCTACACTTCTTCAAACACTCATTAAACACACAGTTTAAAGCTGTAGGGCTGAAACACCTCTTGAGATTTATGCATCAGGGATATATCTTCCTGATGCATCTCTTCGCCACAACTGTTTCCTGTTCGGAGAAAGTGAGAGAAGTAATTGATAGACTTTGACAGAGAAGGTAAATCATCACTAGGAATGTATTTACAGGCCATAAACTGTACCTTCAGTGGTTATATAATCAGACAGCTTTCTCGCTTATGAAATCCTCTTGCTAGGTTTGCGTCATTGACATTTCAATGTAATATAAAATAAGGAAATTTCCCACTTCCCCATGTCCCTGTAACCTTTAAAAAGAGTATTTCCTAATATCTGAGCCTGACGGTGTGTGATCCCTGCTGTACGCCAGGCAATCAGACACAGCTTTGACACCGGAGACATCTGAGCCGTTCCCAGCAGCCTCTCCTGTGACCCCTGACCTCTAATGAGAAGAACATGGGCATGATCAGAACCTGTGTGAAAGCAGATATGCATGGAAGCACAATGCCCCGTGACACCCGATATCCAATCAGCATTACTGCACTCGCATCCCAAGTCAGTCGCATACCACCACAGCTACAGACCGTTGACCACAGCAGGGGAGAACGACAAGGGAGGGAGCATTTAGAGTGGAAAGCAAGATCTCCTCTTCATCTGCCTTCATCCCATTCACCAATACATCTCCTACTCCTCCCAATACGCTTTAAAAAAAAATGTGCCAGATGTATAAAAATAAATGTGTCAGACGATTACGATCTTACTACTGGCAACCGCATAATGATGGTGTCATGTAATGAAAACTGTTACTAAACCATGACTCCAACACATCTTTCAGGTGAGTTACAAAGCAATTCTGAACATTTCACAAATGAAATCATCATCCATCAGACAGTGTGTGTGTGTGTGTGTGTGTGTTTGTGTTGTAGCCAGGCACCTGTGTGTGTGTGTTTAGGATATTCACTGCATCCTGCTTGTCCCGACACACATCCTCCAGCGAGGAGAGATCATGTGCGTCAGTAAATCAGGCAGAGGGAGCACAGGTAGTCATTACTCCTGGGGAACAACTGTTTCTAGCTCACACACACATACCTCCAGCCTTCCAATACCCCCGGGCAACCATCAATACCGCCCAACCCCGACAGCTCCCACACAACACTTTTGCTGTCTCTACCTGGGCCCAGAAGTTCACTGTCAACGCCTGACAAACACACACATCTGCACAGCTGTAAATACCCTGTAATATAGAAGCAGAAACACCTTGGCAGGCTGACATCTCAATTCCGCTCTCTTCCCCCTTTCCTCTCTTTTCTCCCCTCTCTAGTCTTCTTGTCATGTGGTTGTTTGATATCTTGATTCTGGCTTTGGGAGCTTTTGGAGTTCTGCTCTGGGACAGAGTGTTTATTGGAAAACACCTTTGCTTTGAATCCTTGCACCTGGGCACACTTGTATAAACTGACAAATATGTGCAAGCTGATGTCAAGATAATGGAAGCAAACAGATTGATGTATTTAGGTCACCGGATATTGGAATTTAACAATCTGTAAGATAATTTGTAAGTGTCAAGGTTGTTATTAAATTTAAAGACTGGAATGCTACATCTTTTCAAGGTAATTATCGACTTTAATGTGCCAAATTCAAATAAGATTGTGATCCATTAAACTAGTCAAAACAATGATTTTGTAATCAAAAATGTCCTCATCAATAATAGCAGATGTTTCTTGTGTCTGACCCCCTATGTGTGCCTTTGTCTATGTATGAATATCCTGTCAGACCTCTACGGGGGTCCAGACCAGACTCTCTTGCTCATTACACCAATCACATCAAATTAAGTACTTCCTTCCCCAAAATTTGGTCTCTTTCCCCGAACTTGTTTTCCTTTTTTGACCCCCGCTGCTTCAGTCTGCCTGTCTCTCTCACGGCAAGTCATCCTTACTCATTGGCTCCTATGCAGCCAAATGTGAAGGCCAAGTTGACTCTCTGGGTCAAATTAACAGGTTTTAAAGCTGCTTTTAGTCAAGCATAGAGTAAAGGTGCACAGTGGCATGCTGAGCAACGGCCTGACGCAGATCTGAATCTTCACTGTGAAGAGCACCCTGTGTGGAAGGAGAACATCTGACAATGGGCCTTTTATGTAGGGAAAGTACATTTGGGTCAAAGCGTACATGCAGATATGTGATTCCTGGAAGAGTAATAACCTTGTTGGTGAAAGTGCGCAGTTTAGGGCGATGGCATCACCAGCAGCAACACTGGAAGGTGGAGAAGTTCTTTCTTTTTCCGGTACCCACCCCCAGCTCTGCATGTGGTCTGCTGCCTGCTCACCAGTGCTGAATAGAACCATTCAGGAGTTCAGTGATGCGGCAACTGTTGACTTCAGGTAGGCCATATCTGGGATTTATGCAGGACCTCATGCTGCAGCGGGGCACACAGTTCTGTGGAGCCCTGCCTCACTGACTGTGCCCCATAAATGAAACTCCTATCAGCGAACCCGCTTTTCTCCCTGTCTCACATATCCATGTTCTCACTCCTTCCATTCACTCTGAGGTTTTTGCTCCATCTCTCAAACTCTCTCCAGCATCCTCCTTTTGTCTCAGCATCTTTTCATTCCCTCTCGTTTCACCACTCCACGTCTGGATTGCCCTCAAATCTCTTTTTTTTTAGCCCTCTCGCCCCATTTTCCCCACTCTCTCCTCTCACCTCAGTGAACTAATCGCCTAATAGCGTTTTGGACACATGAAAGTGGTGGGCAGTGGGAAAAGTTATTGAGGGGCAGGACTGGAAGAATGACTGGTATAAATAGACATTCAAGATCAACAGAGTGTTAACAGATTTAGAAACAAAGCCATGTGAAATGTTTCCAGCACTGATTTCTGCCCTAAGATTCTTCTATACCACCAATGCATAAAAATATATATATAGTTGCAGCTCTACCTCTCTGATGACACATTATATTGTGTTTTTTGCCAATGTGTGGATAATGCAAATGAGTGGGATAAAGCTAGTCACTTATGCTTTGTGATTTCTATGATAAAACCTGGTCTTGTCTTCTCCCTTTGCTGTTTCCTTTTTTGGGGAGATGTAGTTTGTTCTTTGCAGCTGTCTGATAAATAAACAATAGACATGGAAGAACTGCTTGAAATATTCATCGTCTTTGTTACAAGACAGCCAGAGAAATCACTGTGGAGATGAACAAAATGGAGATTTCCTGACTTTGAATAAAGTGCCAGTGTAACAAAAGGAAATAAATGAAAAAATAAATAATCAGTCAAGCAGAAAAAGACTGTTTTGCCAGTCAGGAAAAGGAGGTTAAAGTTTGTCTATATCTATATAGTGGTACCAGACACACATATAACCCAGTCTTACCTGAGGTACTGTATTTCACTAGTCTCACAAAAATCTAATTTGAGACATCAGCATTAAATCAGTTAAAACAGTGAAAACTCATGACTCTGATAAAACCTTGCCTGGGGGGGGGGACACAGAGAGATCCTTGTCATATTATTGTCAACGTTAGTCCTGACGTAGGCACTGTGCATCATATTACCTACATAGCTATGTAAGACTACAAATATGGTTCAGGCCAGCTGCATGGGGTTGCATAATGCCGGCATTCACAAGATGTCTAAAAGCACATTTTCATAATAAATATAGCATTGATGTGGCTGTCTTTAGAGTGTATCACTGTATTCTATAAACCTACAACTGAGTTTGAACACAAGCTTCTCCTGCAGTCACCCTCTCTCGTTCTCTCTCCCTCCCTCTCTCTCTCTCTCTCTCTCTCTCTCACACACACACACACACACACACACACACACACACAGACCAGGTGGACCTGAATCATCCTGACATCTGCATACAGTGCACAGGGACTACTGTTGCTATATCAGGATAGACTCAGCTGAACTCACCCTAACTCATTCTCAACCCGTCTCTCTCTGAGTCTGCTGTATGTTGGAGACTGTCTATAACACGATCCTCTATTTTCTATAGATTTATTGCATACTGTTTTGTTCTTTGACTCTCAACAGAAATTCAGCAAGCGGCAATTAAGGGCACACAGGCTCTTAGAAAATTTATTTAAATAATTTTCAAACAAGACAATAAAGAAACACAGACTGAACCTACTAAATACTGAAATTACTTTTGTACAAAAATATGTCACTTTTTCTGCCCACACATAATACATGGTTATCATTATAGTCATATAGAACAATAAGTAGCCAAAGTTGAGCATGCTGCATCTCCTGTACACGTTATATAAATATTTACAGTCTAACATGAATGCATCTCTCCTTATTACAAGCAACAACAACTTTCTGTTTTTCTTTTTTTTTTATATATATATATATGTTTCTAATATCACCAATATAACCATAGGTTTCAATATCATCAAATCATCACCTCTATTTGTCCTCTGTCTTATCAGCAGTGTCGTGAAACAACTTGTCAGAAGTGTCAGGTTTGAGTCTGATGACCTGATGGTTAGAGTGGCATCCTTACCAGTTTGCCTTTGTGTTCAACAAAAAAATGTCCATCCTAATAAGCCATTTAGTCTCATATTCAGACTTAAAATGTGTTAGTAGCTGCCAACTGAGTGGGATAATTTCACGTTTCCAGTGCAGTTTCATTTGTTTCAAGAATTTGAATATCTTGAAATAAGGCAGATAACTCCTGTCGTATGTATTCAAGGTAATGTTCTGTGATTGAAGAAAATCATTGAACAAGTTGTTTTTCATTGGAAACAATTGACATTTTCTCATCCCACTGGCAGATTTAGAAAAATATGATGAAACAATCTAATACTAAATTACTTGTTAAAATGGATATTTTTTTCAGTGAGCTCTTGCACTGTATATTTCAGCCAGTCTGTCATGTTCCATCAACTCTGTGCTGGTTCCTGATATCTGTGGCTTGAGGATTGATGCCAATGCATTTTCCACAGTTCTCTGTAACGTCTATCTCATCATCCAACCTCAGGATACACACCATATCGTCCCTAAAAACAACCTCTTAATGTATCCTTACTATCTCCCTCTCTCCTCTGCTGGCCTCTCCACCCTCCCTCGCTCCCGCCTCTCTCTGTGGTGTCTCCTGTTCCTACTCTTCTTCATTTCCTGGATGTGTTTCCATTTCCCCGCCCCCGTGCCTCTTCCTCGCCCTCTTGACGGCCTCTTCTCCAGCCACAGTGAATCGCAGTACTCCTCCAGAGAGCCGATGGGAGAGCTCATCACTCTCAGGTAGTCTTTGTAGCGCTGGCGAGTCTCCCCTCCGTGGCGTAGCTCCACCGCGGGGTCCTCGCTGGGCTTCGGTCGTCCGTCCAGGTGCCCGTGTGTGACGAGGCGCAGCGTGAGGCGGAGGAGCGTGTGGGTGAAGCGTGTGTGCTCCTGAGCTACACACACATACACACCGGCATCAGAGGAGTGGAGGGAGCGAATAAGGAGACCTCGGTCAGTGTGGACGACGCGGTCGTCTAGCCTGACCTGGAACAAAATAGAGAATTGCAATACGTTCACATACAATACAGAGAAGTCACCAACCTCAACACAAAGGAGATGGGTAGCTATATATGTATAGGATATAACACAAAAGCACACATGAAATATTACTATCCAAAGTGGCCCTTGCAAAATCCCATTGTATATCAACATTCAAAGCTTTGCAACAAGACTATAAGAAATTCTACGTGTATCATGATCCCTGACCAATCAATCAGTTTGATTGCCTTTCACAAAACACCTGCCTGATGCCTCCCAGCTGTTCACACACATATATTTTCACGTCTGATTTGTATCCAAGGTGAGCCAAGCACGGTAATGACCCTTGAAACAGGATGCATCCTGAATTGGGTGTGGAGAGTGTCACCCACAGGGTGGGGGGCCAGAGGTCGTTATGTGGTGCTGAGAGATCTTTAGATGCACGTTGAGTATCAGCATTAAGCACAGGCAAAGGAAGGAGTTTGGCTAAAGGTTAATGTGTGTGTATATTGGTATGTGTATGTGTGTTGGTGCATGTGTCTGTAGGTCCTGGGGTGAGCAGAGTACTAATGTTTATGGCCCTCTCTTTCCATGCAGACTAGCATCTCCCATGATTCATCAGGTGGCATGGCTGCTGTCAGGGCCTAAAACAACACAGCTGTGTTCAGAGAAGAGGGAGAGAGAGAATGTGTGTGTGTGTGTGTGTGTGTGTATGCCGTATGTCCATGCATGCATGCGGATGCTTCAAAAGCATACCTCCCAGGGCCTTGCTCTGACCCCCTAGTCAGAGGTGAAACTGATAAGCGAAAAAGCAAGGGAGCTCAGTCAAGGAGGAGAGTATCTGGCCCATGCATTAACTCCAGGTAGAAAACCATGTGTGTTTGCCTGTGTGAGTATTGTGGGTTTCTTCTCCTATATCCTTCTACATGTGAGTCTCTGTGTATGCATGTGTGTGTGTGTATGTGTGTGTGTGTGTGGCTCTGTGGTGGTTTTTAGGTCTGACACTGATGATGTGTTGTCCAGCCAGAGGCAGACCCTAAGGCACAGAGGCTGTTTGGACCTTGACCCTGACTCACATTAGACTTCCTCGTCTGTCTCCCATCACATTCTTCTTCACTGACACACTCTAACCAATGGACTGACTTGACAAATGACATGGGATCTGTGTTGAAGACACACATAAAATCACACTTATGTAATGTCTCTGCGGGAAACAAGGGCAATTTCTAAAATCATTTTATCTGTATTTGTGTATTTATTTGTGCGCCTTTGAAGCCGCTCTCTCTTTGCAGTCCAAAATCAAGGCATCTGTGACTAAACTGCAATGCCAAACATTTAAACTCACCCAGATGGTGTGCATTTATTTGTATGCATATGTGTGTGTGCGTGTGTGCCTTTGTGTCTTTGTGTATATGTCTGTGTGTGCATTTGAGCAAACAAAGTCCTGCATGGAAGATAGCAAGGAATAGCAAGGAAGCTTATGGGTGTATGTATGGAAGCCTGGGTGTGTAGGGACACTTATGTGTGTATGTGTGAGCAAGTGTGCATGTATGGGAACAGACCCAATGAAAGGCAGAGTTTAATGGTCTTTTAAACACATCACAGCTCTATAAAATAGAGCGGTTACGTATTTCTCAGGCTTTCAGGAAGACTGTGTGATCTTGAAGCTTGAGTTCAGGCTTTTGGAATGAGGGAATACATCTTATCTTACCTTATCTTATCTTATCTGTTATCTTACAGTCTTTTCTTACAGTCTTATCTTATCGTACTGTAGCGTAAAGTATCATAGCACATCGTAATGTATCGTATTATCATATCGTATCATATCGTATTGTATCGTATCATTTCGTATCCTTATCTTATCTTATCTTATCTTATTTCATAGTATCTCATCTTATCTTATCTTATATTATCTTGCAGGCATCTTGTTCTTTTCAGCTGTTTTCTGTCAGTGAGGCTTTGTTCTAATGAACACCGAGGACGAAATTCAATGTCATCCATGTTTTTCTCATTACTGATTTTGTAATGGGCCAGCGTTCCAGGCTCCAGGAGGTGCATGCACACACAGGAACAAACAAACACACACACACACACACACACACACACACACACACAGACACTGTGAGTGCAAAAAAGAGATCTCTCCCAGCTCACATCTTTAATAGCTGAGTTTTATGAGGGGATAAGAGGAGGGAATGTGTGTATGAGCGGATGAGGAGAATTGTATTGGAGTGGGCTGCAGGTGCTGTGAGCAGCTGGCCGGGGGTGCTTCTATCCAAGCCAGTCAGGGGGCAGAAAGGATGGAGAGAAAGACGGGGAAGGAGAGGAAAGGAAGGGAAGCTGGGAAGTCGGGGAGACAACAGAGGAAACAAAGCAAGAGGAGGAGGAGGAGGAGGGCATGGAGGCAGGACGTGAGGAGAGATCAAGGGACGATAAGGTGGGGCTGATGAGGGAGGCTGAGAGACAGGATGGGAGACGGGATGACAGACAGGAGGAAACAGGGTGGGAAGGAAAAGGACAGGGAGGGAGATGTTGAAACAAACCAGACGTTTCAGACGTCACCTGCTCTAACACCACGGGCCCAGCTGTGAGACCAGTTGGACCACCGTGGCCGAAGTGAACATAAAAACAAAAACCTACATCAACCTCATAACAAATAATCCAAACCCACCTGCGAGATGGAAGCCGCAGTAAATCAATAAACATTTTGTTCACAAATCACAATAAGCACAAGTGAGAGGCATTGCTCTGGGATGGGCATTCATCTCCTGAATGTGAGACAACAAGTATTTTTTCTCGGTGTGCTGTCACGGCCTCCGAAATAACATTTTCTGGACATTCAGCCCATACAAACCCTGCTGAATTCACCACTGATCCATCGAGTAACGCACATTCTGCTGTATTTTTTTAGCTTCCATTTCATAATAATCCTAAGGGAGGGAGAGCTCCTGCGTTCACTCCCTCATCACTTTGTCTAGAGTACAATAGGTCACATATTATTGCATGCCTAGACACACAAACACAGAAAACACCCCATTGTGTTCATTACCCCGAAAACACATGGCTGTCCCTAGGGAGCGCTATGTTATGATTTCCGCTGTAGGGGATCATAAAGAAACACACACATATACGCACGCACACACACACACACACACACACAGAGGGAAACACTGTGCTTTCTGCTGTTCGGGCCTATAAAGGAACACATGGGTCTTTAGTGGCCCCTGCACCTGTCAGTCTGTTTACATTCACCCCTGACAGGCAGGACAGGGGACCGAGAGTGGGAGTAAATAAGTGTAGTGGGAAGCGGGGAGGGGAGGAGAGGAGTGAGTGGGTGGAGTGGCAAGCCGGCCTGGTCGGAGTGGGTGCAGGACAAGGGGGGTGCAAGTATGTTTGGATAGGGGAGGGGTGGGCGCTGAGGTGCTGACTAAGCGAGTCTCTGTTGTCTCATTCAGGAGATGAGTGTCATCGTCAATGAGTTCCTTTCCACACCTCCAACACAAACACATTACCTCTCCGTCCCTCCCTTCATCCTGTCTGCAGGGTAAGAAATTATCTTTTTTGCCCCCTTGATCTGATTTGTAGGGGCATTTTGGTCCTTTTCAGGCCAAAATACTTTGCATATTTGCAAATGAATACGCAATTTGTACAACTAAGTTTTGTTTTAACTTTCTGACTGCTGGAAACTCACAGTAGGCCGTACATGACAGGATGGTTTCCCCCATTCTCTGTCCCCAACCAGTCCCTCTTCCACCCCTCGGGTTCTTTACAGTATTGGTTGGTTTATTTTTTGTTGACGCAGTGGTTTGTGTGGGGTCGGCATTTTCTCCTACTGCCGGCTGCCAAACTTTTCTGCTGGTTTGGGGTGTGTTTACTCAATCGGTTTCAGATCAAAAACCGCTCCGTTTTTCTCGCCCAAAACACACTAGAAGGAATCCCTGGTCGTTCGCTCCCACAAATCACTGATGGTGGCCTGAAGTTGCATTCATGCATGAATACTTGGCAGTTCAATGAAAAAAATATAAACAGGATGAAATGGAAAATAAATTATACTCCTAGTTATTGGGGGTATTTTTTTGCCCCCATTTTACGGGCATTTTAGGAACTTTAAAGGGCTTTTTTGCCCCTAACCGCCGTTAATTTTTCCCCATATTCTTTCACAAGCACACTCATGTCTCTCTCTCTACATCCCAAAAACCCTCACACAGTATATCTCCTTGCAGATCACCAAAAGATGTCTTTTTCTATGTTTTATCTGTAATACTCATTTTCCCATCTTTCATGTGAGATAGAAGCCATTCCATCCCTGTTTCCCAGCTTGTGTCTGGTCTCAGTCACTCCTCACCTTTCTCCAAGACAGAGGAGCTGTAGAAGATTTTAAGGAGCCCTGGATACTCATAAACATCAGTAAT
Organism: Centroberyx gerrardi; assembly: GCF_048128805.1. Lineage (NCBI taxonomy): Eukaryota > Metazoa > Chordata > Actinopteri > Beryciformes > Berycidae > Centroberyx > Centroberyx gerrardi. The sequence goes on along the minus strand of NC_136000.1, from coordinate 17,183,332 downwards.
GACTTCATTCAAGGAACCGGTGAGACCCTGCGCTGCTCCTTCATTTCCTATGATTCCACAATGAATGTGACCTTTGGGTACTGACCCCACTGATCAGCTGTTAACGGTATCCCCACGCTCCAAACATTGTTTTTATCTTCCCTAAGACAAGCAGGACTAGCAACATTGTGATTTGCGGCAAAACGGTGGCTGAGGTTGAAGCAAGTCAAACATGATGGATGGAGAACCCCGTTTTAAGATGCTTTGAAGTTCTTATGTAAGGGAGGATTGCGATAATGGTGAACGTCTGTTTTTGGCCGTATAACATCCATGCCTTGTGACCTGCCCTGAGAAACATCTAACCCCTAAGGTATAGTAATCCCATGGAAAATAAAAATAAGGCCCACCTTCAGGCTTCAGAGAGAGCAGAGAGAGGAAGGAAAGGTGGGTAGAGACAGAGAGAGAGAGAGAGAAAGAGAAAGAGAGAGCTTTCGAAAAAATGATATTTTTTGTGTTACATAAGTATATGCGCATGTGTGGAGACGAGTGCACTCACTGACCTCCTCCCTGTGTTCAGATCCAGGTCTCTGTATGTACCAGCGGATCTGGGCCTGTTGAGATTTGGGGATGCACTCCAGGAAGGTGGAGTTGCTCTGCACCCCAAAGAGAACCCTCTCCTCCACCCGTCCTCCACCAACACCTGAAGAAGAGTAGAATCTCTTGTTATTGTACCAATAGTGGGCATCATTGTACTCTGCAAAGGTATGTCATGCAGGTTTCCCCTTGATTAGTGACTCTGGAAGTGCTCATTTCCCCCAGCTGACCAGACATCTGTTTTGAGCTTTCAAAACAAGCCCCTCTGAACTTCTGAAGGGATTAAAGTCTACGTACTGTCTTCTGAGTCCCAGCACTGACTGGCAGGGTCTCCGTGCTTAATGTCCTGTCTCCTGGCTCGCCTGGAGAGCAAACACACATGCGTGCACACACACACACACACACACACACACACACACACACACAGACACACATTTGAGTTCAAAGTTCAATGAGGTAACAAGTTCATGTCCTGTTGGTGTGGGTTTTGGTGTGCACATAAGAGAGAGTTGCCTGGTTACCGCCTGTGGGCGACCGTTTTTCAGCGTTGTTAAGCGCAGCATTTAAAATGTGATTTAAGCTGCCCTTCCATTATTGATAACCCACAATGTCTATGTCTTGTTGACACACATGAAGCAAACTACATTCCTCCAGAAATGTAATTGCGGAAATGTATTCAAAAGTTTGTTTGGACTCTGGCTTGGTTTTGTTCACTTGAACTCCTTCACTTCGTATCCATTTCACCTCCTCCTCCTTATCTGTCAGTCCTGTTGCGGGGGGTCATCTGTACCCTACACCCACTGACACTGTGAAGATCAGCTTTCAAAGAGCCCTCTAGACTAAAAGCAGGGCTTCCACTATCCCGCAAACCATAACAGCATCCACACTGGCCCATAATGTAGCAGTGTGACCCCCATCTGTAGGGCACAGCATGCTAGCTGTAGCCTAGATTCATGCAAGCAAGCAAACAAAACACACACGCACACACACACACACTTTTGCACCTCTAGAGATGTGAAATGACAGTAGCATTAATCATCTGAGGAACAGCATTTCTAATCAATGCCTCAGCACTCAAATGGACTAACACCCTCTGGCATGGAAAAATGCTGAAGAGGTGAAAAGAACCAAAATAGAAAACATATTTAGCAAGAACTATGAACTCCTTCTGACAGCCCCAGAATAAAGGACCAGGAGGCCTTGGAAACACACACACACACACACACACACACACACACACACACACACACATACAAGCCCTGGAGAAGTAGGCCGACAGACGGTCAGATTAAAGAACCACTTTTTTTCTTTAATTTTTTTTTCTTTCTTTGACACCAATATTCTCCAGGTTCATTACTGTAAATCAAACCACTGGACATCTCAATATTCCAAAACAGCCCAATGACAATGAGTAATGAATGTGCCTGGGAGTACCTGGGAGAAAAGTAATTAAAAGAGAGTGAAAGAGAGAGGGAGAGCTTTCGAACATCTCATGGTTTTTGTGCTTACGCATGTACGTCCATGTGATTGTGTGTGTGTGTGTGTGTGTGTGTGTGAGTGAGAGAGAGAGAGAGAGAGAGAGAGAGAGAGAGAGAGAGAATTGAATACAGCAAGTTTTTGGGAGATTGGCCCGTTGTTCAACCTGTTAAGTGATGAGAACAGACACCAAAATCACACAGCACATGTCCCTGGTAGATCACTGTGCTGCTTGCTAACACTCATGCAGACACTATGTTGAGTGAAAGTAGGCGACTAGCTTTATCTCAAAAATGAGAAATGAGAACAGCTTGTAGCAGCTCTAAAGCTAAAGGCTGAGTAATCTTAAATCATATGTGCCGAAGTCTGGCAGTTTTGAGTAGTTTGGTCAAATTCAAACAAAATATGAGAAATATGATGTATGAAAAATAACATACTCTTTTCAACTACCAGGAACGACTGTCTGTTTCCATAGGAAGCGATAAAAGCTACAGCTAAAAATCACTGTGCAGCAGATGAATATTGGCAAACTTGGCTACATCAGCTGTATTGAGTTAATGATATTTCATTTTTAAAAATCATGAATCTACAGAATGTATATTAAAAACCACTAACAACTTTTTATTAGTAAAAGGGCAGTCTTCAAACTTTGGATAATGCTAGTCGCCTACTACTATCACTAAACATAGTTTATGCTAAAGAGTTAGCATGGAGACAGGAGAGAATCATCTACTGGGGTCGCATGGGTGGTTTTAGTTGTCTATGTTCTCATGATTTACCAGGTAGGTTGACCAACAAATCAATCTCCCAAAAACTTTAACTTTTTAAAGTGGTGTTGGTAGTACCTTGGGTTGAGTAGCTTCCTGGACATGATATAACCCCAAAATCGTGATTTTCTGTTGCTCCAGTAGAGATGATTGGAGAATTGCATTTTTTTTCTTTCTGCATTCACTGCCATTATATGGCAAAACATGTCTCAAAATCATGCTTCCAGCACATAAACGAACATGAACAAAACAGATTCTGACAATATATAAAAAAAACTAGTCATTCTGCTTAATTTTTTTAAGTGAATCACTTTCTTTATGTTATTAAACCAACAAATGTAACACCGAAACCCGGTCTGAAGAATTTCAGTGTTACACTTATTCAAATTGAAAGCTCCTTCAAACTGAAAGACCTGTTTCACCATATAATGGCAGTGAATGGAGACAGAAAAAAATGCAATTCTCCAATCGTCTCTACCGGAGCAACAGATAACAGAGAATCGCCAGTTTTGGGGTTATATCATGTCCAGGAAGCCACACAACCGAAGGTACTACCAAAGCTCACCACCACTTTATGGGAGAACAAGAGCTTCACATACATACTGTACCTCTTGGATGCAGGGATGTATCGTGAGCATGTTTGTCCATCCCAGGCGCAGTAGGGGTCCCGTGCCAGGCAGCACTCAGCACACGCCTGGCCATACAGGTGACACCTACTGAGTGACACCTGGGCCAGCCCCTCACTGGAACCCACATACAGCTGTTGCTATGGAGAAACACACAACACTCAGCTTCAAAGGCGGTAACTACGGTTATATAAACAGCACTTTAATTAGCTGGCTTGGGTAAAAGATAAAATGTTTGTTTTGTATTGCCACTGTTACAATGAGACGGTTTGTTCTTGTGGAAAAATGCAGATTTTGTTTTGACATTTGCTTTTTTCCCCCCCTTTGCACACATCCAGGAAAATTTCCTCAGGGTCCCAACTTTGAATAAAGCTCAGTCAAAGAGGCATGACTGGGAGTCAAGGCATCATAACTCTAAGACTCATTTAAATGTCAAAACTTTAAACAAACATTTAAGTCCCTACAGACTGAGAAAGACTGAAGGAATTCTCAACGGGAGGAATTTTTAGGAAGGTAGTTCTAAGGATCTGCTCCGACTCGTCTGAAGTGAAGGAGATTCCAAAACAAAACTTCCAAACAAGCGCTGGAAATGCTAGCAAACATGCACACACACACACACACACACACACACACACATACACACACATAGGTCAGATGCTGCTGAAGATAAAGGGAGGCTGTGATTGGGGGTGAAGTGTCTACTGACACCCCTGACCCTCAGATAATGAGGAAGAAGGGGGAGAGAGCGCTAGATGGAAGAGGGGAAGGCTGAAGAGAGAGAGGAAAATCGATTAAACAAATGAAATGGGGATAAAAACTGTAGTTTCCATGCCTTGTGCCTCATACCGCATGTGCACACAGCTCGGTGCATGTGGCAAAAAAGAAGGCACGGAGGTGAAGAAGAGAGACAGGAATACGGAAGAGCGTGGGAATGAGGAGGATGGGAATGAGGTCTAACCTGTTTAGAGGACATCTCCATACTCAGGATGGGAGTGGGAACCTGCAAGAAGAAAGACAAACAACAATTAACCGACCTTTCACTTTCTGAGTGAAAACGACAGATGAGTCTGTTGATGAATGGCTCACATAAATCCATCAGCAGCTCTGCACAGTTTTTAGGATAGAGACATGATGAATATTTCACTGTTTGATGAGTCAACTGGCCCACCGTGGACCACTGGAGAACAGTTGGCTTTGTCTATCAAAAAGCAATGTTGGCTGTGTGTGTGTGTGTGTGTGTGTGTGTGTGTGTGTGTGTGTGTGTGTGTGTGTATACGCGTGGGTGTGGGTGTGGGTGGTTGTGTTCTGTACAAAACCTGGAACACTTGAAGCTCTTCTAGCACCACTTCCTCTGTGGACCAATTCTCTTGAGTGATGCTCACCACCTTCAGAATTGAGCCGGCATCTGACAGAGAGAGAGAGAGAGAGAGAGAGAAGGAGAGAGAGACACAAAAATGAAAGAGAGGAGAATATGATAAATCAAGCAAACCACAAGACATGTATTTTTCATCATGAGGTGAATAATGCAAATCAGCCAGGTATGAGCACTGTTTTCAAATTCAGTAAAGATGAGGCTTCCTAGTCCATGGACTCACTCCCTCCTCTAGGGCAGTCACAAAAGTTCAGCGTTGGACCATTCTCAAGCTCTTAACAATTTCAGTTCTTTAATTAAGTGTTGAAAATGCATGAGCGAGTCAGTGCTGAGGTTGTGTGTGTGTGTTTGAGAGTGTGTGTGTGTGTGACAGGTAGAAGAACTAAAACAGGATACTGGACGGAAAAAAAGAAATGTTCCGAGTGAAACCTTCCATTCACACTTTCCTCCAGCACCAATGTGAAGACCAATACATAGACAGCAAAATCATTTAGGACTGTTTGGCTGAGAACAATTTATGATGATCTAGTGCCCTCTGCTGGTCAAATTTAGAATTGCAGCAGACAGTTGGGCAGAGGTGTGTGTGAGTGTGTGTGAGTGAGTGTGTGTCTCTCATTCTCACCAGTTCCCAGGAACATGACCTCATACTGTCCATCCTCTGCTATGACTCTGTCCACCACTATCTGAGTCAGGGTGTAGTCCACCCGGACGCGGGTGAACACCGGCCGGCCAGTCAGAGGGACGACAGTGCGATGCATCAGGGGGTGGAAGCGAATGAAACTGACCACCTCATCTGGAAAGTCTTTGGTGGTCTTGATCCTTGGGTCATATGTCTTGCTGGGGCACTAATAGGGGACAGAAATAGCAAAATTTTAAATAAATGTACAGATCATTTTTTATCTCCTTTATATGTTTGCTGACATTTTTTCTATATCACTTTCTGACAGCAAGCTTATACTGCATTGACTGCTGCTTTCTGTTCTCTTTTTGTTTTTTTACTGGGGTATGTCTCCCTCTGGTGGTGTCTGGAAGAACTGCAGGAGGTAAAGAACATCTGGGACATCCGCCTTGGTCCTGCTCTCCCTCTCTATATCGGCTCAAACAGCGGTCAACTGTAAACCTGAACCCCAAAAGTTCTCCATACATCAGTACTGCCCTCTTGATTAACTTTTCAAACAAAGCGAAACAAAAATCTGATTAACATGTCAACCTATACTTACCTCATCAAATCCCAGGTCATATCATACATCATGAAGTTGCATGTGCAGATGTGAGCATGCATACCCTGCAGCATTTGACGCAGGAAAAAAAGTTTAACCCTTGAAACCACTTAGGTGAAATTAAATGTTTATTATTTTTAATTAGCAACAAAGCTGAGGATTGTGTTGATGTTATCTGTGGAAAAAACGACTTCATCCTTAGCTAGTAAAAAATCAGTGTGAGCTGCTAGTGTTTCTGTCTGCCTCTGTGTCCCTGTGTGTGGTGGCCAACGCACCGTTCCAGGACGGGGGTACGGGATCCTCCCCTCGTACTCCACCCAGCGGTGGTCGGGCCCCTCCTTGTGAGCGTAAGGTCCGTTAAACACAGCCCTTATGTCCGCCATGCTGTACACACACACGGCTGAGCCGCGGAAGATGGAGCTGGAAGAGAGGAGCAAATAAGAGACAAGGTAAGTAGACTCAGGGAAGAAGGAGATGACCGCAGGCGGGATCGATGATGGTGTGATGAATACTGAACATACCTGGAGGTGGTGAAGACGGCATACACTACAGGGTTCTTCTCATCTCTGGTGGGAAGCAGAAAGATGTCCTCTACAACACACAGAGGAAAGTAATACTTTTTTTTTACTGTTATCTATCCAGAGAACATGCTATTTTTCAGCAACCCCCTCTTTCATATTTATTCATATGGTGACACATATTCACACTTGGGAGCCAGTGCAATAGTCTACTACTTTGACTGTAATTATGGAGGGCTGGAACAGCATTACTATACTTTTGTGGCCTACATTTTCCCAGCTGGTCCAGAGTCTTGGTCCATTAAAACCAGTAACATTCCCACTCAACTAGTAACAGAGAGAGAGAGAGAGAGAAAGAGAGAGAGAGAGAGAGAGAGAGAGAGAGAGAGAGAGAGAGAGAGAGAGAGAGAGAGAGAGAGTATGTGTGTATGTAACAGTTACTTACGGAGCTCGTCAAAGTGTGTGTCCACCCCGTCCGGTCCGGGGATGGAACACACCAGTCTGGCTTTGAGGAAAGTGGTCCACTTGTTGGTCAGACTCCTCAGCCCACCCACATCATTCTGAAACACAACCACACACTCTGTGACGAATCCACAGTCAGCAGATCGCAGCTGTCTAACATGGCCAAAAGACAGCCGCAGTTCATTTTACAGACTTTGTTCTAAACCGCAGTCCAACTGTAATCGATCTAATAGACTTACACAGCTTGAAGACAATACACACGGTTCCAGTCTGACTCCTATTTCCCGGACTAATTAGGAAAATAAACAGGTGAACCACATGCCCCTAGTATGGATGTGCTTATTTAACTAGCACAAAGGAGACCCTCTTGTTACTATAATGACAGTCAGGACCAACTGAAACAGAGAGAGAAAGAGAGGGAAACAGAAAGAGAGAGTAGAAAGAGTATAAAAGGAGAAGAGAAAAAATTGAAGGGCAGATTGATGGAAGAGAGTTTTAACATCAAATGGGGTTGCTCATTAATTATGCAGGTTTCATGTTAGCATATGAATAGCTGTTTCAAGTAGTAACCTTTGATTGAGCTATGGCAAGAGTCCTCAAGTATACTTCTTTGTCCTGCAGAAAACTCTTAGAAAAACTTCCCCATTTAACTTGGCCTGGGCACTTACCAAACAATACAGAAAAAGACCAGTATGGGTCAACACACACAAAAACACACTTGTACTCGAGAGACGGAATAAATGAAAGCACTTAATGAGGATGTTTTCCAATGGCGATAAACTTCAAAGATGATAGAAGTGAAGTGCTGCTATTCTCATTGACCAGAAAGGAATCTAACTCCATTCTTTTCACATGCAGGCAGACACACTCAAACACCCACCCACCTGCAAACTCACACACACAGACAGACAGAAAGAAAGTGAAAGAAAAACACAAAGAGCAAGATAGATAGATAGATAGATAGTGTGAGAGAGAGAGAGAGAGAGAGAGAGAGAGAGAGAGATGTAATCTAGAGGAATCTCCTTCCAGTCTGCCTTACAGCTTACTCCTAAGTCATAAATACTCTGAAAGCTTTTCTCTAAGAATGTAGCAATAGACCTCTGAATGCTAATACAGCACTGCTGCGTGGGCGAGTCCCACGAGGAACCACTAATGATACTAACTATGATACATACAGTAGGCTATATAACATAAAATGGCGGCCCCTGTAAAGGTCCCCGATCATAAATCTATCAGATCCGCACTGCAGTGGCCAGCCCAGCCTATTATATTGTTGTTAAGTGCTGTAAAATGGGCGCTGTGTGGGCACTGTAACACATGACTTGTGCTTCTCAAATGTCTTGCACCTTCTTACTGCTGAAAAGCAAAGATTTGGGAATTTTCCCAAACAACTCATTTCAGGTATGAGCAAATTTGTGGCAGAAATTCACTGGTGTAAAAAGTAAAAAGTGGGACTTCGGTGATGGCACATGTACAAACTCACCAAATTAAATTTTAATTAAAGCCAAAGAAAATGAAAACGTCTCTGGCCATTATTTAACCGATGGAATCAGACAGGAGGACAGATTTGTTTCTTCATTTAACTCAAAAATATTATTTTTATTATTTCAATCTCACACTGTTAACACAGAAAACATGCAATCCCTCTGGGGAAGGAAATTAGCTGGGAACTGGTGCAGAGCTCTTTTGACTACATCTATCTCATGACTGTCCAGGGAGCAGCACTTGAATTGCCCTGTCAGCAGAGCACAAAGGGGTTAAACCATGATTTACCTCTCCTGACAGTAGCGGCCCGCTACTCTTTCAGCACACTACAAAAGAGGAATGTACCAGGAAGGCCTCTCCCCGGGGGGCATGAAGCACATCTGTGGTGGCCGACACTGAGATCTATCCGATCAGATCACTCTAAGAGATATGACTCCCCCAAACCCTGTAAGGGATCTTGCAGTCCTGCTGCCTCTCTCTCCTAGTCCCACTATGTCTCACCTACTCTCTCTATCTTCCCATCCCATCCTCATTTGTCTCACTGCTTGCTGGGTCTCAATATCCATATTTCCTGGTTGAGGCTTGCCTTGTTCCATCCTCTTCTTCCTCTCCTCCCTGTCTGCCCCTCTGTCATTTATTCACCTCTCCTTCCTGCCTCTGTATGCCTCCCTCTCTCCTCACGTCTCTCCCCTCCCTGTGTAATATCTCACCTTGCAGACACGGGCCACACGGGACAGGATGCTCTTGTCGTTCCCCTCCCGCGACACCTCACGGAAGAAAAAGTATATCTTATCATCGTCTGGATTGTAGGTGTCTGCAATGGGATGAGCAGCTATGAACCTGGCCTCTAAAGACAGAGAGAGAAAGAGAGAGAGCGGTGGGGAGTGTTAAAATAGAACTGAGTAATATTTACAGCCTTACCATGCGCTGCATCCGCAAGGCGGGATTAACACTCTTCAGCATCTACACTTAGCACACGTGTGTTTACAATCTTAGTCTCTCTCAACAGAACGGTCTGATTTATTACCATTTCCAGGTGCTACGCTAAAACTTCACATAAGGGAGGTGAGAGAAGAAGAAAAAAGTATTTACAAATAATAAGTCTTACCATTTTTTTAACCTGCTTGGATTACCAGATGGCAGCCCAGTTTGCTACATAGGATAATACAGTGATTGCCAGAATGTTTAAATAATTTTAAAGCCAATTTAGTCTACTTTTCTTAACTTTTTTTTATAGCTGACCTTGTGCTGTGACCTCCCTGTTGAAGGTTGAATCAAAGAGAGAACATTCCTTTGGAGATCAATAAAGTATCACATTATTATTTTTACTGTCCTGAGACAGTCCGTCACAACCATCTGTTCCTCCAAGTAGGTTACAAATTCCAAGAATTACTTGCAATTACTATTTTAAGACGTTACAGAGTGATAAAGATAGTGTTAGAGGCGAGTTGAAGAACACTGAGTAAAATAAATAAGGTAGGAAAAAGCAGAGGGTAACGACCTCTGGAGAAACTATCTACAGCATGTTGCCATTAGTGTCCTGAGTCAGGGGGAAACTAGTCCAAAGGCTTAAGTGTTGCAGTGGCATTACATCAACATTAGCTCAACCCCTGGAAGCCAAGCCAACCACCCCCGGGTGATTCCCTGACTGGAGCAGCTTAGTGTGCGGCTGCTCACACACTTCACAGAGGGGCCTTGTTATTCCTGCAGCACTGGAAAGACGTTCCGCAGGGAAAGACACAGAAAAGAAATGATGTGCTCTCTCTCTCTGTGACTGTCACACTCAAACGCGTGCGCATATACGCACACTGGCATCAACATTCGCTCAGTCATGCACACACCCAGACAGACAGAGAGAGAGAGAGAGAAAGAGAGACAGAGAGAGAAGGGTAGACATAATTACTCCAAACATCTCCGACACACTTTGACTCGGTGGTTGTGAAATGTGGAGACTATGTGTAAGGATTTAGATCCTGGTGACAACTGTTGATACACGACAACCCATCAGTGGCTGTAAAACCGTCTAGACTGGAGACATATACACAGAGAGAGGAGACTCCATCCCATTGATAACTGTGTGTGTGACTGTGTGCGTGTGTGTGTGTGTGTCTGCGTGTGTGTGTGTGTGCGTACATCAGTGTGTGCATGTGTGTGGCAGCATGCGGCTGTGTGACTAAGACCGTGAACTTTGTGGCACACTGTAAATTCCCCAGTAGGTGTGGTCCCTGTTCAGCTATGGCATTCATATAAAAGTTCCAGCTAAATGAATAAGTGGGCTGTTTCCTCGGGACTGGAATGCCAATAACCACCCCGGGGGCACAGAGAGCCTCTTTGTATCAATGGAGAGGCTGGAAATGTAAAGATTAGAGAAGAAGCAATAACAAGTTATGACAGCACTCAGAAAGTTTGTGTGCACACGGGTCGAGCGTGTGTGTACCGTTGATCCAGTAGTCTTCTGATATGTCAGTGCGTATGTAGTGCTGGTCAGGCGGCGGGCCAAGGGAGCGTGTGAACGTTGTGTCTTTACCCAGGAAGTCTGAGGCTGTGCCGGCATACAGGTACTGGTCTGGACCAATCAGAAGAGAGGAAGATCAATCAGTCGTTGAACATCGCTGGATGGGTTATAATGAACGGATCTGAATTGTTGGTTAAAACTCGGTCAAGGCATAAAATGGAAAAATGTGATGCTGACAATAGAATGTTAATCCTCAAATAAAAACCCCACATTTGTCAGATATTTGGAACTGAAGAGTGAAACAGTAAGGCATTCTTTGGTATGAGTTATGTTTTTACAATCCGTTTCAGTATATGTTCTCTATAAAAATGAATGAGAAAATAGATTTGACATTGTTTACATTATTATTTTGCTTTTATGATTTCACTGGCTTACCTCATCAAACCCATACACAAAAACACAGACGGAGAAATATTTCAAGAAACAAACACATGAAGGAGAAATAATGGTAAAAAACATTTCTATGTCTCAATATTTACAATTCCCTGCCAAGTAATTTTGTTGATTTCATTTTATTGGACAGAGAAATGCCTGCTCGCCTCTGGTTTGACCAAATAAGGTCATAATAAGATAGAGACAAGTGCTGCGAAAAGCACATCTTTGGATACAAATTCACTCACACAACGGGAGACATGGAGACGCATGAAGAGCAATATCGTGTATTCTTGGGGGAATGGTGCTGGTATTGCAATAAAATCCTGGTGTATGAGAGATAAGATTAAGTAGGACAGATGAAGTATTGTGTGATGGCTTTTCTTACCTGTGAGGACTGAGGTGAACGGCTGCCAGGGATCAAAGGGACATTTCAACCTGCCGGACTCCACTGTAGCAGACAGCAGCTGGAACACCCCATCCTGACACAAGAAAGGAAGGAGGGGAAGATGATTTTACACCAAGGACTTCCAAAAATTCCAAATGCAACTCTTTTGAACTTGTGCCGAAATCATTCTTGCTCAGATTCATTGACTCCTATATACCTTACCTCTCTCTGCCCTGTGATTTCGATGAAAGCGCAGCTGGGGTGGAAGGCTCCTGTGCCACAGGCATAGACATGTGTTCGATTGTAGTTGTGGAGCAGCCTGACGAAGTTAGCACACTCCAACTGGGAGAGCGGGTCAGGGACGAGCAGGGACAGAAGGAGAGCCGAGATTTACCAGGCATTCACTCACAACACAACAGCGTTTGAACTGCTAAGAATGCATATGATTTATTGTCAAGGTTGTTTCGGATGTGATTTTCTCCGGGAGCACTTACATTTGCATTTTTGCCTGCCAGTTTGCACATTTCCACTCTGTCTCGGGGAGCAGGCCAGCTGATCTGAGAACAGATAAATAAAGGGAGTAACATCTCAAAACCCGAATGTGAGCCTTTGAACATCAGGTCTGAAAGCAATGAGAAGCTGCATAAGCTAGAACCTATTTTTCCTTGCTCTACTTTCTGCAGTACTTTGTGGATTATTCTTCGACTGATCTCAGTTGTACAACAATTAACACCTGCAGGCAGTCGTATTAGAGAGCAATGGAGGGATAACGTCCAGTGTCCCTTGTATGTACCCCGCCATGTTCACACATGTATTATAACAGGCTTATGTGCTTAGCGTGTTCGACCCCTAAATCCTACCAAGGGGCGCTATCGCCAAACTTTTTCATGGGTCGATAGAGCCTCAACACGCATGCAAACACACCGGCACACATATTCCATTATCCCATGATTCCATATGATTGCACGCTACTGAGGACTTCAGAGAAAACCAGAAAACCTTTAGCTGGATTTGCAACATATTTCTACAATATGAAATTGTCAGTGGCCTAGTTTCACAACAGCCTATGGCGGCATTGTAAAGACTGTGGTATGACATGTTATAACACAGCATCTATCCATTATCTAGCTATCTATTGAAATCTAGGTAGACATAACTGGAATGTTTGCTAAGAGAATACTAATTGGCTGCTAAATTTAGTGCCTGAGGGTCTCTTACCAGGTATGCCTCTCCATTAAGTGATAAACTCCATGTTTGTGTCTCTGCATGGCTATCATATTCACTGTCACGACACAAAAGTCTCAGAGAACTGGACTTTATGGTGTCTATCTCCCTAGCATCAGTATCAGTGACCAGAGAGGCAACAGAAAGGCAACACTTTGAGAGCAGGACTAAGAGTTAAAACAACGAGATAAAGATCAAATAAACACAATGTCGTCTCGCTCGCGGATCAACCGCAGCTGCATAAACACACACTCACATCTACAAACTTTACCATATGGCATCCCTCCAAATGCATTTGTGTGTTTGTGTATATGTGTAAGTGTGCGCACGCATACCCATACGTGTATATCTGTATGCACTTTTATGCTTGTGTGTGTGTGTGTGTGCCTGTGCTTGTGCATGTAACAGGGGTGAGGAGCAGGTTGAAGATCAAGTTCAAGATTATGACCCAGACCACAACAGGCAGACAGTTTCAGAAAGCTGTCGACTGAATGAACTATTACTTCTCTAAAACAATACGCGACCGCATTCTGCATTCCAGCTTAGCAGAAACAGCACCGGAAAGATACTATGCATTACCACTAGTGACGGCCAGACAGGTATAAGTGTCACGAGGCGAAGCTAAATGATTGTCTCTACAATAATGAGCCATTCACAGCACATAGCTGAGGTTATTGGGATGTCTCAAGTGACTCCATGCGTGAGTCTGCATGTCTGAGGATTGGGACAGTTACTCCACCTCAGCTGTTCAGACTTGAATCTCTTCCAGCACTTTCCCTCTGTCAGCGAGTGCGCGGACTCTCCAAACGGCTCCAAACATTTCTGAGTCTACCTAAACAACCTCTCAACTTCAGCAAATGGCCTGAACGGCTATGAAACCAAAAGCTGCCTTTTATTTATTGCGCTATATCTATTTTTGGCCATGTTTTGTGCTAAAACACAGTCCTAAGAGTTGGAGCCCTGTTGAAGCGATATTATATCTCATTCCCATTCTGCCCTGTCACCGGCATACTGTACCTTTCTGGGACCTCTGGCCAGGTTGTCAGGGTCGAGCAAGAAGACGTGATCCCTGGCTCCCAGCAGAAGACGACCCCTCTCCTCATCCAACAGCAGAGTGTGGGAGTGGAGGCCTTCAGAGGGCCCCAAGAACAGAGATACACTGCCACCTTGCACCAGTTCTGAGAGAGAGAGAGAGAGAGAGAGAGAGAGAGAGAGAGAGAGACAGACAGAGAGGGAGAGAAAGGGGAGAGAGATTAATGAACCCCTGCAGTACAGTATATGCAAACAGCTTACATTTGAAAATGCACCATATAGTATTGATTTATATTGCAAAGGCTTTTCAGCAGGATCACGCTGTCAAAGTTGACCTCGCTTGATGCGGTTCACCCATACCGAAATCCTTAAGACAAGCACATGCTTTCCTCCACTAGGAGAGGCAGCGTGTCTTGGCTTGACTTGAAACTGTCTAATCCTCTGTGGTTCAACACCTTAACTACACACAGTGACAGATGAGAGATACAGTAGGAGAGGCTGACAGCACACTGTTTCAATGGGGGCATTATCAGGTATCATCATCAAGGTATTTTTTATCGCTTTATCCCTTCTCAGCTTGGCAGCTGTTGAAAAGCAAATGAGGAAAATGTTGGGTTTTTGAGTTGATATTGTTTCTAAAGCTGCCAGTCTCAATATCAATATTGTCCTGTCTAGAGCTCATCTGCAGATGACTGAACATCATCAGAAACATTAGCTGTAGCTATAGCACCTGTCATGGCCAATATAAGATTAGATCATGATCAGAGATCCAGCTCTGAACAGGTGGAATGCCTGTTGCTCACCCATAAGTCAAGACTAAATAGTTCCTTTAAACTACGTTGTGAATCTATGGTATCCTCTTAATCTATGGTATGATTTATACTGGAACAAAACTGACAAAATATAGTTGATATTATAAGGTGAAATTATATTTAGGTAGGCCATGTTTCCATTTATACCCTGAGGAAGACAGTGTTGCTGTCGAAACAATAAAGAATTCTGCATCGGAGCTGGGAGTGCGGCTACATTTTTTTACTCTGAATCTTTGTTCCTGTGGGCCAGCACCCCACTAATACGCTATGTGTGTTTCAATCTATCTTCATGTTTCCATTCCAAACAGTAACAGTTGGTCTTTGGACTCCCCAACCTCCATTATAGAGGGAGTTTTCTGGGAGCTGAGTGCTGACTACATTCTCAGCGCAGACCCTGTGTCCTTGATCTGAGGAAATCTCTGCAATCACCAGGCTCTTTTCACTCCGCCAGTATAGCAACATGCCTAGAGTAAACACTGGCTCAATGTGGGGGAGTCCAGTGGGAGTCACTTTGAAAGGATTGACATTGTGATTACCCTCTGGGTGTGAAGGATTGAGGAGGTTACTAACCTTCAATATTTGAACTTCTAGGACCCCCCACCCCACGCAGCCCTGCTTAATACCTCCTCCTATACACATGCTCACACACAACACCCCCACATGCTCATATCTTTCACCTCTACACAAACACACACACACACACACACACACACACCACACACCACACTCACAGCCCCTGTGCCTTCACCAGCTAAACCTCACAGAGAGATTAGCCAAGCTAGCCTTTGGCTAACGCTAATCTGTTCTGTAAACACACAGCACTGTGAGCCCATTGAAAGAGCCTGCTTAGCTGTTGCTGCTTAGCATAGCGCTCCACACCTTCCTCCGGGAGGAGAGCCCTCGGCCCCTCGGCCCCTCTCAACAGCTCTTGATGAGCTTCTCCGCCGGAGCTCTGAAGCGCTCTCACCCACACGTTTATTTGAGTAAGAGACCACTGAGTTGGCCCGCAGCCAGTGGGTTTAGGTCCTGCTGATAAACTAGACTTAAGCTCTATAATGCTATAATGTCTACTATTGTACAGATGTAGACAGCCTGACACAGAAAACTTAATGAGGAGATACTTCACCAGCCTCTCAGCTGTGCCTTGTGTCTGAAGTTGAAATTAAAGCATGAAGTAACGATGCTGTATATGAATCTGCCATGCGTGCCATGGCAACAGTCACATTATTTAAGCATGAATGAGCATAATATTCATTAGGGTTGTGCTTTCAGAGTATTCTGCATTCTGGCTAGTTGAGATGAGACCCCTGTTTTCATGTTGCATGATCACAGCCTAGGTCTGTGATTAATATGCAGTGTAAGATGTTCAATCCATGGTTTCAGAATATACTGTATAAAGTCACAGCCAGTGTCCAGTGATGGGTCCTGATGTCAAACAATGATGCTGATAAGATGTTAAGGAAGATGAGTTTAAGAATCGTGATCATTCTGTTTTAGAAAAAAAAATGTAATGGTAATTCACTGAGACATAATTTAGAGAGAATATCAGTCCTTCCCTTTTACTCACGTTTATTCAAGTTTTGTTTTGTGGGTTATGAGACGGCAACAAAAACAGGATTTGCTGTTCATGTAATTCATAGCTATAAAGCAAACTTGCACACTGAATGGAGGTCAACTCATGAGCAACTGTTTAAAATTAGTTAATGGAAAAAAAAGCGGTCTCCTATATGATCCATAAGATGTGGTTTATGACTAATATAAGCCACAAGACTGCAGATACATTAGCATGCATGTGGTCTAACTTCATTCTTCTGATCACACGTCAAGAACAAAGGCATAATAACAATTGAAATGAACAGCATAATGCAAATATTTACATCGTGACCAGATGATTTTACTTTCCATTTGGCAGAGAGCCACATTGTCTATGCTGTGTGTCTCATGATAAATCCTGAACTTCAAGCTCTCAAAACACCACACAGGGAACGTCAACTGAGGGGTTATTCAGAGGAAAGTTCATGAGTCTGCGGTTAAGGACGGTTGTTTTGGAGATGTTCATTCAATCAGGGATGATTTCACTTTGATCGTTTCACCCTTCACTCATTGAAGCTGTGTGATGTGATGTTTGAAGAGTGTGATCACTGCTGGATGGTGCTGCTTTTGAAGAGTGTGTCTAGCAACTCATAATGATCATGACAAGATGTGTGCATGATGTGTGCATTGGGCTGGAGATGATTTTGCTTTTGATGGATTCTTTTGTGCTTCAGTCATTCTGAGAGAGCCAAACATGGACATTGTTGTATCGTCCTCGTTCTGAGGTCCAAGAGAGATCATTGCATACTCAGATGGCCATTTTCACAAATTAGTGGACATAAAGAGCAGTTAGTTATACTCATAACAACGCAATCTCCAGAGAATCAAACTCAAGAAACACACCGTGATAGAATATTGAAAAATGCAGTTGTCTTAGAACATTGGCCCCATTAAAATGCAATCATATGTGAAATGAATGTGCAACTTCATTTTATCAACTGCTGTGCTTTGAACTAACATGAAATAAGACAAACTGTGGAGCTAAATGCCGGCCTAACTGCTGAGTAAACACTGTTCCTAGCAATCATTATTCCTGCTGCTACTTACATGTATTTATGTTGGACACACAGGACATAAATGTGCATCTATTTCCAGCCATACTGGGTTTTGGAAGCCTTTGACCAGAGGAGAGGTTTTGGAGGTTGAAGTCAGAGCGAGTTTACTTTTAGGTCACAGTGGGGATTCAGTTTTATGGAGCAAGACTTAAGTTCATTTGGGTGGTTTCTTGAAGAGTTGTATAGCGGACAGCATGGAGGATGGAGAGTTTGGAGTAAAGTTTGTACTGGAGTTTAGAATGGGTTTTAAGGGAGCAATAACTTAGGTTTCCCATGGTGGCACAAAGCAAACAGACTTAGTTGACTTAACACTAAACACATGAACAGAGTGCACACCGCCATAGCAGAAAGACAAGCTGATATACACACATGACGGACTGAACAACAGTCTCCTATGGACAAGGAGCCATGAAATGCACGTTGTGTATGTTACTTAGAAATATATGGCTGCTCTACAGCAGCAGTGTATTTCATTAAAAACAAATATTTGCCATTTTGCCATTGCTATCATAAATATTCCAAAACATAAACCTGACTGCAGGTTTATGCAATAAAGATTTACATCACCATAGAGGATTAAGAGATTATGCATGTTGTACAAAAGAAAGCACAGAGAACATTCTCGGGTCCATCAAAAGTGTGAGAAATGGGGAATTAGGAAGTGGGTTAATGCATCAATCTACCCACCACCAGTCTTAAATCTCTCATTCTGTTTTACAGTGATCTTTCAAACACCATTTACTTTAACAGTGCCACTAAGTGTGTGTTAATCTCTCACTTCTTCACTTTTGCCTCTTTTCTGTATGCACAAAGCACACAGAGAAATAGAGAGAAAAAAAGAGAGACATAGAGAAACAGAAAGCAACAGAGAGAGAGGAATAGAGAGAGCTAGTCATGACCTCAGAAGGTGAAATTTGCACAACAGTTGAAAAGGAAAAACTGATGAAGAGACGAGAGAAGAAAGGAGAAGCAGAAGAGTGAGTAACAAGTAATGAGTAATGAGCATTTTCTCTCCACATGAGATAAAATAGACAAATGACCTCAAATCACCCAAGCTAGCACAGAGACGTATACAGTACAGTGTTTTTTTCCTGAGGATATAAAGTGAAATCTAAATACATGGAAGTTTTTTTTTTTTTTTTTAATACAACAATAAAATTAACAATAAAATCAACAACATACCTTTGTGGCTGAGTGTGACCCTGGGGACACTCTGTTTGATGCTTGCTCCAGCAGGGAGGGTGGCCAGCAACATCACCCCCACTAACAGGAGCCCAGGGTGGGATAGCACCTTACTGCCAGACACCCAAGGCAGAGCCCCGACCTGCATCCTAACTTGACCAGGACAGCGGCGTCTCTCTCCCTCAGCCAGACTCTGGTTACCGGACTCCTCTGTCTTCATGGTGTGAGAGAAGGTCTTACTCAGTTTTCACTCTGTTCTTCTTTTCTGCTGCCCTGGAAGGAGGAGATCGACGTAAGGAGTCAAGCTAGGGAGGAGCTCAGTGTGATCATGTGTGTGTGTGTGCGTGTGTGTGTCTGTGTGTGTGTGTGTGTGCGCACATGTAGAGTGCAGCCTATCCTAACCCTTAGCAGGATATGTACACACATTTCTGTTGGGACTATTCAGCTGTTTCACCATGGAGCCCTGCAGGCATGTCCCCTCTCTTTACCAGTCCTACATCAGCTGTTGCCCGTCACTAGCTTTCCTTTTGTGTCCCCTTTAAATCTGTTTGCCCAAAACAAAAGGTCAGGCCAACAAAACAGTCACATTCTGCCATCTTTCAGCCAATTGCGCCTCTTTCACCAGTGTCTCTCTCTCTCTCTCTTTCTCTCATTCTCCTTCTTTTCACATGGAAAACTCATTTAATTCTTTACCTAAATGATTCTTGCTAATAGTTTTAACATTGGCTGATGACCCTGTCAGCTCCTCCTTTATGTCCTGTAATAAATGGGCAATGTCCTGTCTGGGACTTCACGCCGCATTAGACATTAGTCCGCATTCACTGAAAAGTGAGCAGTAGGGCTGGAGCAAACAGCACAGCCAAAGGAGCAGCCGCTGACTTTTTTGTCATTAATAAGGAAGGAGAACTTGAAGGATGGGCACTAAATGTATGTAGGACAAAGTGGTTTCATTGAGGCTGAAGCTGGAAGTTTGGTCTTGGTTATTTTCAACAGAGAACATCAAACTTTATAATATAGAAACATACAAACGACAAAGGACACTGATTTGGAGGCCATTCAACTGACAATATGAATTATCATACAGCATACAGCAGTTTGTCTTCTTTCTTAGAGCTGGGTCTCTGCACATTCCACATACGGTCAAGCTACTTATTAACCAGCCAATCAAGGCTGAAGAAATTAATGAATGAATCAAAAGAATGCATGTCCTCCCCCTCTGCCCTTGCTACCTCTCCCTCTCTCCTCTCCTTCCACCCCCGACATAGATAACATACATCAACCTGTCCGTGGACACCATAAACAATGTCAAAATGAATTAATGGATCTGATGTAGCACACACACTCACATATTTCAAATGCTGCAATTGTGAAACCAATCATGTTCCTTCCAGTTGGAAGAATTTGGCATGTAGGCCAGAGATGACAAACACACCACTTAAGCCATAGTAGGTGATCATTCAATTACCGCGTTCAAACTTTGTCTACAACTCGTCTACGCACATACATTCATTTGTGCAAACCCACACACACTCAGGAACTTGCAGTGTGTGATAAAATGTACATTGGCATGTTGTCAGACAGACACCAGCTGTAAAAGTACAACTCATTTCACTTAATTTATTTCCATTGTCCAGTTTTGTCATCCAATGTTTGAAACTTGAGTTCATTATGGAGAATCAGGCCAGTGTGACAGATTGACACCAATCCAGACACCCTGCAGTTTTAAATTGGAGAGGATTAGACTCTGATAAACAGACTGTTGTTTATTCAAGTTGACAAATTGAGACACCCTCGGGGCTGGAGATACAGATATAGAGCTGTGTCTGATGGATGGTCAATCAGCAACAATTTAACATTAGTGTTTTGTGTGTGTGTGTGTATGTGTGTGTGTGTTGTGTGTGTGTGTGTGTGTGTGTGTGTGTGTGTGTGTGTGTGTGTGTGTGTGTGTGTGTGTGTGTGTGTGAGATAGAGAGAGGGAGAGAGAGAGAGAGAGAGAGAGAGAGAGAGAGAGAGAGAGAGAGAGCAAGAGATGCACATTTCAAAAACTTCAATAAATTCATGAGTGTTCCAGAGTGTGTGTGTGAGTGTGTGTGTGTGAGTGTTGGTGCATATGTGCGTGCACCTATAGGTTTAAATCTGTTCCTCCACGAGTCTTTGCAAGCAGGCATTTGTGAGTGAGAGACTGATAGCAGCAGTGGGGGTCGTCCTCCCTGACATCAGGGGAGCAGTGACACGATTTCACCCAAGTGAGAGTTCATGTAATGTATCTCTCTTCACCGCTCGAGTGCACACATCTATCAGCAGTACAGGCCTGTGCGGCACCCCTCCAGAAGAATGGCCCCCAAACAAAGGAGAAAGCTCAAGTGTTAGAAGAGGAGCATTAACAAAACACTCCATCTGCTGTGAGGAGGATGACAACAGGAGATCAACAGGCGATATAGGAGGGAAAGACATGGTATACACTTTCAGTCAGCTACGCCTTTGGAAAGAGTGAATAGTAATAGAGATGGAGAGAGAAAGAGAGATAGAGAGGGAGAGAGGTGAGAGAGAGAGGATAAACAGTTAGGCAGCTTGTGCCATGTGGGTTAAGCTAACATCCCTGTTTCCTGGCGGGCTACAGTCCCTGTTGTGTTTGGCAGCACGGCCGGCACACTGCGCAGGGGGTGATGGGAAACAATCCTGATGGCGATGGTGACAGATTTAGAGCTAGCAGCCAATACGGTGCTGCTGGCTTCTGATCCCAAACCAACGGATAGTATCTTATAGCTGACAACTCTTGAAATTTACTGCCTTTCCTCAGTTTTGGCTCAGCATCAAGCAAACATAAGTGCCATACAGTAACCATTCACCAGCAGTTATCAATTAACAATGATCCGAGAGTCAGAAGTCAGGATGCAAACTGTCATGCATCAGAACTTGAAATGCGCTTAACTTTTAGACGCCACTATATTCCCAGCAGAAGTTGTCAGCAGTCATGAGGAAGGAGCAGATGGAGGAGAAGTGTACTAGCCATGGGCATACTCACAGAGGGACCACCCCTAATGAGGCATTTAGCAACACCGAGGTGCCCAGTAGAGTGTACCATTATCAAATCCCTCCATCTCCATGGGACAGAGTGCATTAGCCCTGCTATTTGTCTTTATTCCCTGACCACAGGCACTGGTCTGGCATAATAACATAGGTAATTGTTTCTAACTCTCAGGACATTAGTTGTTTTTCTTGGCAACAGTCAATCATTTTTTTTATTTTTTTTTGTTTTTTACCTTGGGTTTAAGCAAGCATGCTGACTCCCCTGTGAGTCTGTGTGAGTTCATGTCTAGTAGGGAAAATACAGAACGGCCACTAGACCACACTGTTTGTGTTTTCACTAAACACAAACTAAAGTACAAGGAGCATTAACTTTTCTCTATTAGCTATAACTCCAGTTATAGACAGCAGTAAAGAAGGAAACACTGCAATTCTGAACTATAGAATAATGCCACTCTAATATTTAGTTATGTATTCTAACAGTCTTGGTGTTGTAATGTTGTATATTCTAGAGGAACGGTAATTTGTTCTTTCTCCCTCCATAAAAAGCTAAAAATGACTTACATAAAGAAAGTCAAAAAGTCAGCTCTGGACCACAAGGTGTCCAACAGCCAGTCATAAACACAAGTTATACTATCTAACTAATATTTGTCTTAAATGTCCAATGTCAATGTCTTCTACCTCTCACCTCGAAACTCTCTTGCCTAACCTAACAGCGATAACATAACGCAGACCTCCCTGTGTTTTACTGTATGTTGAGATTTAACTGTTGCCAGAGAGCAAGTAAATATGAAATATGCAATCCTTGTGGCAATGGAACATTATTCTGGACACAGATCAGAAAGCTAAACTTTAATACTATGATGCAAAAGCTTTTTGGCAACTTCAGCTGTCGCAGTCGCTCACAAGTCTGAGTCTTGTTTACTCAAATCATAAAGTAAACATAACAGCAAGAGGCTGTGATTTATTTTAGATTTGAATCAGAAACATTACCCAGGCTTATCTGAACGAGCAGCACACCTATCAGAACAGCATGTGTATCTCTTGAGAAATTACACATCAGTCTAAAATTGAATGCTAAATGGATTGCCAAAATATCCCCTTACATGAAAAAACTTTAATCATCAAAATATGGCGATTGAGACAGTGATGGGCTTTGAAGTTGAAAATGTTGTACTACATTACCCAAAATAATGAATATCACAAAACATGTTAGGCAAAGATATCCAATACCTATGGACTGATCGTCTGCCATAGGAAAAGTTGTATTCCCTGCAGTCATTTACCTCCTAATAAATCCTATAAATCATAAACCCACAGGATGTCTGCTCAAAGAATGCTCCTCTCACACTGCAACACAGCAGTGGAGTCCCGACAGTTAACTGGACTTGGCTGGTGAAAGGGTGTGTGGGGGGATTTCTCAAAGAAAATAATTCAGGCCCTGTTCAGCATCAGAGAAACACAGCACACATGCATACAAAAACCTCAATCCACACACATTAACTTTGCTTGAAATCTCAATGCATCCAATCAATGAACGGTAAAGTTACGACGAGAGGACATTCCAGTGGAATTCCTTCCGTTTTGGAAGAGAAGAGAAAGTCTTTGGGGGAAAACCAAAGGAGATGGATAAGATTCCAACCCCGAGGTCGGCCTGTCTGTCCACATTTTGTCCATGCCCTGCGCTGTTATCTGAAAACAGTGGTAAGAGAATACTGTGGGCGACTGCTGGTATGGTAACAGAATACTCCGAAGCCAGATAATAGTCTTGTGCTGCCTTTGTTAAAGACCTGCTTGATGTTTAATGTTGTGGTTTAATCCGCCCAGCTCTGTCAGTGGAAGAGCGAGCCCTCAGCTCTCCTACTCAAGCGTATGTAACTGAGACAGTGCCAGCTTAGGTCTGCTGTCACACACAAGTTTTAAAGAAGGGGGAGTGGGAAATGATACCGGGTCTGCGGTTCAACTCTTCTCAATACAGCAGAGTGTTCAGATGGAAACGGGGGGGGGGGGGGGGGGGAGGGGAGGGGGGGGGGGACAAAGTGGAAACAAAGTTGAATGGCTATTCAAAATACAGAATGTTCTGTGCTCTCTGGTAACCAAGACAACACCTAATAGATAAACATGTGGATGGGTTTGTTAATAATAACAACAAAACAAGTAACTCTACACACATCCTGACCAGGGTAGCAGCAGGCCAAGCAACTCTGCATGTGTATGTGTGTGTGTGTATCTATGTGTGTATCTGTGTGCATGTGCATATGTGTGTGTAACCTAATACCATCCTGAGGTAGGCAGATGGGAGCAATAGGGCATGAAAAAAGTGACTGACAGTTGGAAGTGCTCTCACTTGCCTCCTTATGGCCTGGGGATAGAAGGATACACCCATGTGTGCTATGCAACAACACTTCTCAAGAGCGCTCCTGTCTTTTACAGATACGGGAAGTAACTCGAGTGTTATTTCTCAGTCCTGGAGAGGCTCATGCTGCTAACTTAGCAGAGTTATGTTCCACACCAGCTCCAGGGCAGCTCAGTTCCACAAAGACGGAGGAAACACACCGTCAAACCCAGCCCAGCTGTCTGTCTGCAAGTCATTGGCACCTAGCCGTTGTAGACTCTAAACACACTAACATCACCAGCCCAGTAAAGGTGCCCCTTCTTTGTCTGTCCACTCTCTGGGAATCTGGAAACCTCACCATATAAGGGCAGGCTAGCGTGCAGCATACAAGACTGTTTCAATAACACTTTCCACCCAAAACCTGTAGAGTTTTGAGAAAGCACTCATTCACTTTTCGGGTTTTCATCGCTG
The DNA here is from genome assembly GCF_048128805.1 of Centroberyx gerrardi. Classification (NCBI taxonomy): domain Eukaryota; kingdom Metazoa; phylum Chordata; class Actinopteri; order Beryciformes; family Berycidae; genus Centroberyx; species Centroberyx gerrardi. The sequence continues at coordinate 17,158,827 of NC_136000.1, read as the reverse complement.
TCCAGGAAAAAGCCTCGGCACAAACTCCGTGCCGCTGTCGCAGAGCTCAGGAATGGAGTTGTAGGCCATTCAAAACACAGCAGAAATACAGATGCTATGATTTTTATGGTAATGCTGGATCAGTCTAGGCACGCCATACGGCAGGCAGAACAGGAGTGAGCACACTGGAGGATCACGGTTAGCACGGCATGGGTTTGGACTGATTGATACAGCAAAGGCAGGAACCCTCGCCATGTGCCCTCCCAAAACCCCACCACCATTCCCACATAATAACTTCTTATTATCAAATCCGCTTTCCAAGTCATACCGGAGCTCTCACGGAGGCGAGATCAAGGGACCGTTTCCCGCTGCAAAGCATGTTGTCACTTCTCAAGAGCCTTTCAAGAGTCCTCCAAGGCTCACAAGTGTGGATCTCCGGCTGTGATTTCATCAGCAGTCCACGGCCTGCCCCATCCCTGCGTCTGCCTGTGCATACAGCAGGCGGTATTAAGCACGTCTGGCTGACGCCGCCTCGGTGACGTAATGATTGGATGGTGTTTAAAGAAGAAAAATCAGAGGAGGTTTTTCTGAGTTGTCTTTCTGAGGCCAGAAGGCAGAAATTAGCCAATCATTTATTTACCTATGTCACGCTGATCGAAAGCACTGGTAACCCCGCCAGAAAAAAATCAAAATCCACACAACTGCAATCTCTCCCCCCTCTCTGCCTTTCTGCAACACTTTCTTCGCCTCTCTCCCAGCACCCCCTCAAACCCAAAGCTCCTTGTAGGGAGTTAGATAAACCTTTAGCGCAGTAAGTGGAGAGTGGGTCCTTGAGACTGTTAGATATACTCGCAGGAGAAGGGTGGCGAAATAGCAACACTACTAAACCCTCATGACTGGCTCTTTCACTTTTCCTGCACTACTCTCTGACTGGCACACTAAAACCGTCGTGCGTGTGCACACACATTTGGGACGGACACACATACACACACAGCGAGCTCCATACGTACAGTATTTGCACAGTGACACATTGTTTAATCTTTTAGATCCACAGTGTTATTACTTTGGATGTGAAACGACAAAAAGGACTAGGATGTTTAAGTTTAGACTGTCACCTTTAATTTGAGGGTATATGCAGCCACAAACAGTTAAACACCCCCCCACACACACACACACACCACCCCACCCCCCATCCCCCCATCCACACACTTTTGGCATCCTGAAATGAGGACACACAAACAGAAAGTACTGTATCTTTAAATGTTCATCCAATTTCCATTAAAAGATGTCAGTCTGCACATTATCCTCAAAAGCTTTTGTCATTTCATTATCAAAGTAATACTAGTATGGAGCCAAATATAAATAAATAAATATTGGCATCTAAACACTTATGAGACTTGTTGCATCTGATTGCTCTCTCTCTCTCTCTCTCTCTCTCACTCCCTCTCCCTCTCTCTCTCTCTCTCTCTCTCTCTCTCTCTCTCCCTCTATCTCTCTCTCTCTCTCTCTCTCACACACACACACACACACACACACACACACACACACACACACACACACACACACAATAGCTCAGATCCTGGGATACTGGCACCTAGGTGAGAGAGCACAAAGAGAGGGGAAGGAGGATTACAACTGTCAGGAGACTAACAGTTTCTTCATTCCAAACTTATACCAATTTTCTACGTTCACAAATTTGGCCAGAATCTTAACATAATATAGCCTACGATGCAAAAAAGAAATATCAGTACAGACATCATGAGTTTTAATAAAAGTTTAAAAAAATAATAATAATAGGCTACTGTATGTATCTGTTATTTATAGGGCTAGTAGTCGCAATTTAATAATTTATATCAAACGGACCAAGTCAAACAGCCTAAATTAATCTCCATGATTTATTTGCAAAATGCATTATGCATATGGTGGTAGAACTGAATAAATGTCTGTACGAAAATCTACGAAATAAACTAATAATCTTGCGCTTTAATTAAAAAATCCACACCCATAGTGGCGTGCCTTGTTGTAAGCTAAGTTTCTGAGTAAATTACAGGCGAAAGGATAATTACCATTACCATCATCATTATCATCATTATTGCAAGTTGTGTCTTACCTGCGCACTCAACTTGGTCCTCTCTCACATGCAACACATGCCCACGCTCTGGACAGCCGAGTCACTCTCCTTAATTGCCTGACGCACAAACAAAAGTAAGCAAAAGTACCGCACTTGCGCAACCTCTCCCCAACCAAAAAAAGTGAATGGATAAACTCAATATTTTCCCCAATACTTCCACTGCCCTCAATTCTAGTGAGCCGCTCACCGACGCTCTTGAACTCTCGGTGCACTCTGTGTGTTGGATGGCTGGGACTCTGTGGCAGTTCGCCCCGGGAAAGACAGACGGCAAACTCCCAATTATGCTGCTGCCGGAGGGGAGGGGCCCTCAGCATCTGTACCGCTGCCAGCCGGGCTCTCTGTGGAGGGAACTGCCCCGTGGTCAGTACACAAGTATACTCCGCAGTATATAACCTAACCTAACCTTGGTGTAACCTAAACATTGTCCGTACCGCACGCCAACCCCTTTGTTTTTGTCGCTGTCCTCCTCCTTTCCTGTTGTTTCTGTCTTGTTTGATAGAGAAGCACTTTGTAAACTGATTTAGAAAAGTGCTATACAAATAAGTTTAATTTTATAAAAAAAAAATAAAAAAAAAACACCCAGTTCTTCAAGTCAGTATAACAGGATGCTCTATTTGAAATGTTAATGTTTTCCCGAAAATTAATAAATATTTACATGAATAAATGTAGCCTACATTAAAATAATACAAAGGGGAGAGTAGGCTACCTTAGGAAAAAATAACTATAGCCTGTTAATCCTGTAATAATTATTCTACTATAAGTATACAAGAAAAATAGGACAGCAAAATTAGAATATCCTATAGGATATAGCCTACATATATGTGTAATATCCTGTATTATAGGTACCACGGGAAATAAAAATACCATAAGGTATGATGGGGTCACTGTAGATTAACCATTGAGTACCACAGACACACTGTAAATCCCTATTGGAATATTAGTTAGGGTGGGGAGTTCAACTATTATTTTTCCAAGACTTCTGGAATATTCTCCAGTAAATGGGAGTGACAAATTGCTCTCTGGACGGATCCTGAACTTGCGCGTTTAATAGAATGTTTGGCTCAAAGTAATGCCACTGGTATAATGATAACTTTGATAATTGTTTTATTTGCGCTATGAGGCATGCACATCCAGTCCAAGCCTGTGCTGATGATCTGTCTGAACAGAGTGCATGCAGGCTCCTCTGGGTTTTCCTGAGTCGGTGCTGAGAGGAGAGGAACAAAACAGCTGTGTTTTTGGTTCAGACAGGAGATCCTGCAGGGCGGGATGCCTTGGCCGTGTGTCCTCCAGACACAGAGCGCGTTCCCAATCCCTTGGCTAGCTTTGAAGTAAACATGGATTTCTTTGGCACACTCACACATGTAGACACAGGCTTGAGGCAATTCAAACACATCTAGTTTTTTGGCAGAAGGTGTGGTGGCAGCGGGGTCACGGCCAAGTACGCACAGAGGTCACATTGAGTTAACTTGTGATGCTGGGCCCCACACTTGCCGTTGACAGAAAAGAGAGTTGCAGAGTGTCCCGCTCATAAAGTGAGATGGAATATGCTTTGTTATATGTGCCTTGGTGGTATTTTGTTGCTCCAGCTGTGGGTGTGTCTCTGTAGCAGATGTGACAGGGTCCCAGTCACCTAAGAGGATTAGGTTAGCAGGTTAAAGCAGTGTCCTCCCTCCGTGGCGGGAGGTTTTATGTCAGGGTGTGCCCTTCCTCAGGACAACTCCCACTCACACACACACACACACACACACACACACACACAATATTAACATAACTCTCTGGGGAATGGGCAGGGATGGAATGGACATACGGATATCATACGCCAATGTCTGTGTTTGTTTTATACAATTATGTCATCAATGCTGCTCATCCCTATTAGTCACACTGTGTGCCTGTTTGTGTGTGTGTGTGTGTGTGTGTGTGTGTGTGAGAGAGAGAGAGAGAGAGAGAGAGAGAGAGAGAGAGAGAGGGAGTGAGAGAGACACACACACACACACACATGCAAATACATACAGTGCATAAACATGCACCCACATAAATACACACACACACACACATGCCAAATGTAGGTGTTTCTCCTCACTCTAACTACTTAAACAATGCTGGTTTGTTTTTGTTTTTTTTCCTACCCCTATCCCTTGATATATGGAGTGTGAATGAACTGAGAGGATTTGGCAACACAGGACATGATAAAGCAAACCAAAGAATAGCCCACTAATCCCCAGTCATTTCTACACAGTGGTTATCCTTCATAAAGGAGGATCAACTGTTCACTCTGGATGAGGTGGGAAGCAGCAGAAATGTGAGATCAGTGGTTTGTGGTTTTCAGAGGAATATACCATCTTGGCAAGTGCTGATCATTATCTCCACCCGCAAAGTTTAGATGGTATCACTAAAATGTAAACAGGAGAAAATCCTGGGCATCGGAGGAGGAAGAATAACTTATCTGAAGTCAGAAAGGAGCAGAAATGTCTCTACAGCAGAGCCAAATCATCTCTCCTTCAGAAGGATTAACTCTTTATGAATTAGATCCACTTTCACCAGTATATTATGTGTTTGGGATACGTAAGTGACCAATGTATTACTTCACAGTGTTTGGTCCGTACTCCCTCTGTCTCCCTCTGTAACCATCACTGGATGGCATAACGATGAAGGTTAAATGATGGTCTCCAGTAGGTTAAATATTCTGTGGAATGAGGTGAGAGTGCAGAAACTGTTATAAACTTGGGCATTAACGCACCATTAGTAGGTTCGCAGTCCTCAGTTGTTTAGAGAAGGAAACAGCTTTTCTTAGTACATGCTTGTGGCATTCCAGTGGGAGACAGACCTGTGCACAAACACACACATTAGTGTGTATTAGGGTACATTAGGATGCAATGCAATCTGTGAGTAATTTTTGACGGTAATCGTGAAGTTGATCTCCAGCGAGAGGAGGCAGTCAGCCAGGCCTGGCCACCCGCCGGGGACTCTTACTCTCTATCTGGGAGACACACACACACACACACACACACACACACACACACACACACACACACACACACACACACAGGCCTCCAAACATTAGCTCCAATAGTACTGATTAACTAATCATAGTAAGACTTGATTATGTGAGCCACCAGCAGGCTCCTTGTGCTCTGAAACAGCCAGAGCAGAGCTAATTATCAGTGATTGTCACTTATCGATGATTAGGGATAAGGATCATTAATTAGATCTCAACTAGACATGTCAACAGGGTTGTGAGTAGTTGGACTAATGTTGAGCCTGCCCAGATAATTGAAACATACTGCAGCAGGCTACAAACACGCACAAACCACCCACTTTGACAGATCAGTCCAGAATAGGTGGAATTGGATTAAGTTATAAGGAGATCATGCATTTTTTGATTTGCAGGTATTACCCCAATTGTACTTGAGTGCTAACCTAAATGAAATGGACCATTGATTGTGACCGGATATCCATGAAAACGTATGGCAGCTGTCTGCCTCATCGCCTGAGGATACCTACAGTACACACACACACACACACACATACACACACACACACACACACACTGCACTATTGGCTTATTTATAGCCAGTCTACCTTAAGCCTCTCTTTCCAGTATCCCAGGACAGGTAACCATAAAAGTCTTTAATATATTGTGAAAGCAGTGACAGGGAACACAATGAAGCTATATGGCCGACATTCAAACAGTTGTCAAAGTGCTTCCAGGTTATGGTTGTGTGAGGATGGTGTCGACAGTGCAGCTCCTTATATATGATGGGGAACGGCTAGTTTATCACACTATGAGTGTTTCCTTATAACTTATAGATCCAACTGTAACTCCCTGTCAACGATGTGTGGCTGCGTAAGAGGGAGACCGATGGAGAGGGTTCACCCACCCCACAGTATGAATTTAGGGCCGCTCTGCCTAACACCTCATCTTCGCTGCAGGTGTAAAAAATGACTGAATTCACAGATGCACACCATACACCTACTGTGCATGCAAAAGGCAGGCTTACGTGCTGCATTGTCCAGCTACACATCGCCCATTCTCTGCCTCTTTTCTCCCTGTAACTTCCCATAAAGCTTTAGTTACATCTCTGTAGTTTTATAACCTTAAAACAAATAATGGTTCATTTCAGGCATAAAAAATCAGTCGCTGTGTGTAGGCACCATGCCGAGCGTTCTCTCTCTTTCGCTCTTATACACACACTCGCCTTACCAAAACTCCACCAGACCGCATATCCCTCACTAAATAGGAGGTAAACAAACATTGCTTCAAGCGTCACAGTCATGCAGCCTAAACAATAAACCCACAGCCGATTTTATGCATTTACAAACACAAACACGCACACACACTTCAACACACACATTTCAGACTCCACCAAGCCACACTGATAAAGGTAAACAGCAAACACGCGGGCCCATTAGACAGCAACTGTAGCAAAAACACGCAATCAGAGAGGTAGAGAGTGAGCACACACAGAGAAAATGAGCTTCTCTCTGTGTGTCTGCATTCTGTTTGTTTATGTTCTGAGTTTGTTAGTGATTGGCAAGCGTCTGAGCGTGGGCTTATTTATTTGTTTCCAGCAGGAACGTGCAGCTTTGTGGCTTACTGAACGACCCGCTCTAGAAGTGAAGTGAAGTGAAGTGAAAGTGGAAACAGGTGGGATGTACAGCAGGCGCCCTTTTCACTGTTATCCTAAAGCTATATGGCTGAGAGAGGAGAGAGAGAGAGTGAGATACTGGGAATGATCTTGTATCGCTAATCAATCCATGTTCTCTCTGTTTATGGTCAGTTGGGCATGAAGAGAGAGAGAGCGTGGCTCGAAAGAGAGAGAGGGGGAAATAAAAAAAACTAAAGAAATAGATTAGGAATAGCACAAAAATGGGCAGGAAAATGGATTCCTTGATAACCTCACTGAACCCAGTTGTGTAAACTTTAAGGTTCATGCCAAGGATAGAGAGGAAGCGAGGGTGTGAGTGGTAAGGCGGTTAGACATACTTGGCCTGTAAAGCAAAGAATGGGACAGCGGAAAAAAGCTTCAAAAGATAAATTCCCATTAAATGCAGTTGTGAATCCTGATACCGGCGTTATTTTATTGGTGAAAGTGTTGGAAAGCGCACAGGGAGAGAAAGACACCTGTGACTTGTAGAGTATTTGCTTTGTTGTTCTTGTTGCATCTCCTCTTTCTGTGTATTTTGGAAGTCTCCGGCCTGCGCTGCATAGCTGAGAGGGAGAAAATGGTTTAATGGACCGTGCTTAAATTCTCTCAGAACTTACCTGTCCAGCAGAAATAACCAAAGGAAAACCGCAAATGTCTCTTGTCAGGTAGTAACAAATGTTTTCAATAAGAGCTGCCAATATCAATATCATTATCTCTCTAGCATTTTATCTTCTCTGGGCAGGAGAGAGGAGGAGGGAAGCAGCGATCATGAAGAAGAGCGAGAGAGAGAGGAAGGGAGGGATGATCAGAAGGAGGGAGTGCCTGTCCTAGGAAATGGATGGCTGTTATGCAGTCATGACCTGAAAAGATGAATGTTATTCTGAGGAAAATCATCAGCAGAAACGGGCTTAACAGACATCCAAACTGGCTTAACAGATATAAATTTTGAGCTTCATTTTCTACAGTATAGATATTGGAAATGTTTGGGAAATTGATGTACTGTATGTACATACATGATGTACATGACTGTATTACTGATTTATGTTATGTTTTGTTTATAGCAGGTAGCAGATTGCATGATTTTTGTTACCCTAACCCCAATAACTTTAACCTGTCAAAAAGGTACTTTCCCTCAAATCCAATCCAGACAAACACTGTAACACTGTCGGCTTTGGCTTGGCGTCCAGACTAAATAGCTGAGCCGACTTCTGTCTGAGATCTTGATAGGCCTTCACATTCCTCTCTAGTGAAATAAACATCTGCGGATCTGATCTGATTAGCCAATAGCACTCGTTAGGAGGAGGAGAAGGAGGCATGGAGGACAGACTGATAGAAGGATAGAGTGTAAATTAGACCTTCTGGGGAGGAGACTGACATGCGGCCTCAGATGGTCCGGGAGTCTTTGAACAAAACACACTAAATAACACCCTCCCTTGTGTAGTGTGTGTGTGTGTGTGTGTGTGTAGGTGTGTGTGTGTGTGTGTGTGTGTGTGTGTGTGTGTGTGTGTGTGTGTGTGTGATGCAGCACAGCTGTGTTCTGTGTCATGTTATCGGGGAGACCTCTCCTCCCTTGATCAGCTGCTCTCACTGAGTGCAATAAATCAAGATTTATACAGTAATAACATTCAAAACATTGTAAGGGCAGAACGTCTTTTATTGATCCTTCCGGGCTTTGAGCATAGATGGTGAACAGATGGGTGTAAAAGTGTCCCATGACTTTAAAACTCCTTTCTTCTTTGAGGTGGATAAACAGAAGGAGTAACAACACAAACGTGCCTTTTTATTAACTTAACTCAGAAATGGGTATAAAGCGACAACGCTCTGAGTTTAGAACCCATACGAATTTGTAATCACTGCGATCGCCTCCCAGAGCAACGCAGCCAGCAGGTTGTGACCCCACGATGTGATTCATCGGTCACAGAGGGGTTATGGCTTGTGTTGTCATCAGCGAGGGTCAGATGCTGGCAGCAGGGAGAGGAAGTGAAGGCGGGAGGCATGCGCGCTCTACTTCCCGTCAGCAGGCATAATTGTTGTGTGCCAGTGGGGACGGCAGGGTTACACAGATATGCAGATAAACTGCGCTCTATTTTTTTTCTCCCTTTCTCTGTCTCTGTCTTATTCACCTTCATTCACCTTCCCTCTTTCCATCTCCACCATCATTTCTCACTGCTACATTTTGTTGACATGTGATTCGTATCTACACTTTCAGGCCATCAGACAGGAGCGTGTGTGTGTGTGTGTGTGTGTGTGTGTGTAGCGTAGGGTAAGCCCAAGGAGAGAGAGAGGATTGGAGATAGAGACAGAGCAATGCCTGTGGCCCAGCTAGGCTGAATTTACTGCATAGTTCTCACGGCTTATCAACCATCACAATTCACTTAGAGAGGGCAGTGAGAGGGGGGCCGGTCCCCAGCGGTGGTCCCAAATTCACTAACACTGAAACAGGTCACCTTTAAAGATGGAGTTGCAGTTAGACGTGCCAGAGGAAACAGTGCTGTGCTCGTGTGTGGCGCTACAGGAGAAATAAAATAGATATACTGCACAATGAACCCACATATCATTGTTACTCAGACCTAAGAGGCTTCGTTTTAAAGATGGTTCTTTAAATAGGACATGTGTGTGTATTCACTCAATACCTGCAGGGAGAAGCGCTGTATACATATAGTGTAGCTGTACACTAAGTCTTGTGTATGTGGGTGGGATGTAGGGGAGTTGCAGTGGGGGTATGCATTTCAGTGTGTCAGCTCTCTGCATTCCCTAAATGAATCATTTTAAATCATTGCCGCATCCTGTGTTGGCTGCAGCTTGTAATTGTGGCCACTCAAGCATAAAGAGCAAGAGAGAGCAAAGGAGAGAGAGAGAGGGGGGGAGGGAGAAAGAGAGAGAGAAAGAAAGAACATGGAGGGAGAGAGGAGAAATAGCACAGAATAGACAGGGAGATGGATTCTGCGATAACCTCACTGCCCTCGCTTAAGTTAACTTTAAGGTTTTCGAGGCCGTCACGATGCCAGGGAGCTTTCTCTCTCCTCTGAAGGTTTCAGACGGCCTTTCTTTATCTCTGCGGTGCCCACTAATGAATCCTGTCAAACAAAAAGACATCAAGGCAAGAAACTAACGTATTTAATATCAACCGGCACCAAAGTTTCTCTGTTCCAACCTGCCATCCTTTCACTGGAAGTTAGGAAAGACATGCCAACATACCACAGCCAAAGTTGGCCTGTATGATCAAATTACTGATACAGCATCAACCCTGCTGTTATTGCTAATCTGCTTTACTGCACCACTGACTCCTACATTCACCCGGTTATTATTAGGCTTATATTTCCGCACCTATTCATTATAACAATGGAATGCATTTACATAGCTTTCACTGGGTCTCAGAGGAATGTATTGACGATAATGTGTGTACCAGTCAAGCATGACTTCCGTATCCCAATAGTCTAACTCAGGTGTGTTTCTAATCTGCTGCTTCTCATGGGGGGAAAGCTCAGTCTTGATGTCTAGTGCTAGGGCCTATAAATCATTCTATTACTGTATTTCACACAATTCAAAACAATTAGAAGCAGTTAGCCACCCAATTACCCACACATGCAGAAGATTGTGAAACCAATACCATTACAGAGAAGTTAAATTCTAATATGGTCGCAATCAATGCTGAGGTGATTCAGTGAGTCACTTACTTTGACTATAAAACTAAGCCTTAACTGACCAATTTGGACTAATTGGGAACAATTCGCAGCAGTTAGGAGTTTCAATAAAAGCAAGACCCCTTATAGAATGGTTTTGCAGGGGTTTCCACGCCTGGCCCGTGCTGGAGCCGAATAATAAGGTGCTGGGTGGAAAGGTGCAAAAACCCAGGGGCTCAGTAAGGTGGGAAATCTGAGTAATTACAGGAGTGTGTGTGTGTGCATCTGTGTGTGCATGCATGTGTGTAGGTACATTTGTAGTAAGGCCCTCAGAGGGTCTTGTGTGGCACCTGACCGTGACTGGGCCAGATTGAGCCATAAAAACACCTTCACCTCCATTAGGCCATAATGAGTGCTGTGTAAGGCTGCTGGATGCAGCTCCCTGGCTCCTACCACACAGCTCAAGCCTTCAGTGGAGAGGAAATGAGGAGTGATTGGTACAATGACTCTCTGTGAAGGGGAAGAGGTGCCGGTACAAGGCTGGGATAGGCTGGGGGGGGGCAGCAGGGTTTCCAGCCACCGTGGTGCTTATTAATCTGCAGGGTGTTGGCGTTCATGGCGTGAAACAGGAGGGAACTTGTGACCCTCTTTTGTGTGTACGTGTGTGTGTGTGTGTGTGTGTGTTAGGTGTGTACAACAAAAGTAGCAGGCCATGTTCAAATATGGTGTCAAGCACCGTTTTCTCCATTACTCCATGTTAATATACCTCCCTCTTTTACACTGTCACAGGCTGGTAACACCTAATTGTGTCATGCAACAATAATCTCTGACGGCTGATTGCATAAACACAGATGTGGTACAGTACGGTAGCGCACAGGAAAACATGCTTTGAATAAACCTAAACAGCCAAACCTTCACCACTGCCTACATGCAACATGATATACACAACTGCTCAGGAGAAGAATTTCTGCCATTTTTAAGCAAGTTTCAAATATTGCATCTGCAGGTATTCAACCTTATATACAGGGTTGGGATTGACATTTTCCATATGGAATCTGAGACACTGATTTCCAGATGAAGATTGATTTTAGTGCCATAATATATTGGACTACAGTGTTATCTGAATACTTTCACTTTCACAATTCTTTATTGTAATTTGAATCATGTTGTTCATGCATTGTAATGATGAAGCTATAACCAGGATTAACTGTTAAATCAGTTGAGTGAGAATTTTGTTCCAATAACCTGACAATTTATTTTGAATATGCTTCTCCAATTAATGAAAAATTGAGTTGTCACCTATTATTTTCAGAAAAAGCTACCTTTTTGTCAGAAACAGTTACCAATTATTGGGTTTGTAATAACATTACTGTAATCCTGCTACATGAATGTGTTATTCTCCAGCTTTGTTTACAGCACGTATCTGCTGTGGCTGTGGAGACTGCTTGTATGAAATGTAGTGGTAGCACCTGGGGAGTCTGGGGCACTCAGCCGCCTGACTCTCTGACACCCATAACCTGAGTAAGGGACCATAAATCTAGAGGAGAGAAAGCGGAGGAGAGGAGGGGAAGAGAGGGAAAGGGGTAAAGCAGTGGTAAAGTTCGGAAAATGAAACCCCTTATCTGCTTTTCATCTGCGGTAATGGTCATTAGCTAAGTTTGTGCAAGCTTGCAGTAAATTTTTAAACGTTCAAACCATGGGGTCATTCATTAGAATCATTGGAAGGAGTTGGTTGTAAATCTAAAGTATTTTTTTTTTTTCCACATGGGATAGCTCATTAGATTGGAGCAGGAATAGTGAAACTGAAACCAATACCATATGGTTGTTAACGGAAGAAACTCAATTAGCGAGCTAACGGGGTCAAACGAGGGCAGAGAGAGATGGACAGACAGACGGAGAAGGTGGAGAGAGAGCGAGAGCTACACGTGGCGGCGCAGAGAAACAAAAGGAGAGATAGTTTCCATGTGTGTTTATTTGAGTGGGGACAGAGCATGGATTCTCCTGAGTCGATGTCCTGATGGATGAGGTTCACTGCGGGCCAATTAGTAATGTAAACCCGAATGTATATATATTTATTAGGATTACTGTATTTAGCTTAGATTGTATCCCAGATTCTTAGACTGTTTCACAATGTCTACCGGTTAAATTTGCATACCAAAGTACATCCTCTCATCTGGGTTAGGGAATTAGTGGGTTAGCGATCCTTTGCCCCCTCATCCCCAAAACCGCCCTTCCCCTTCTCTGGCCTCAACCCAGACCCTAACCTTAAACCCTGACACACCACCAATGGCTTTCCAGCATGCCCTACAAAGCTGTCTCTAGTCTCTAAGCTCTACCTGTTTGAAGAACCCACCATGAATCATGACCTCATTCTAGTGAGTTAATCACATCACAAAATGCAATGATCCTCACAGGAAACACGCCTTAAAAAGCAGGAAGTTCAGACAGAGCGGGTCGCCCTAGGGTGGTGATCAATCATGAAGTGTCTGGCGTGAGGTCGCCTGCGTGTGTGTGTGTGTGCATGTCTATGTGTGGGTGTGTGTGTGTGTGTGTTGAAACCATTCATTATATCAAAAGTATTGTAGCGTATCTAAGGTATCGAGGTGGATCACATACACTTTTACTCGGTCTAGCCTCAGTGAAAGACAGAGCAGAAACAATGTGACAGGAGGTTTGGATCGGAGTTGCCATATGTACCGCTGCCTTACCGCTAATTTTGACTTCACTTCTAAAATTCGGATCCAAGCTGAATGGAAACCTCATTACGCCTGACATGAATGGAACAATCCCTTTGTGAGAGGTGTGTTTTTCAGTGACCCTCCTTGCCGCGATTGTGATTGTCGGATGACCTTCACCGCCGGGGTTTGTGAATGCCGTGCGACCCCTTGTTTCCAAACTTACGACATGGCACCGGCCAATTAGCGGCAGCGCTCTGACTGACAGGTAGGCACAGTAATAGGGCCGATATTCTCCCACAGCTTCACAACCTTTTCCTCCTTTGACAGAGGAACAGAGGCAACCGGGGATGAAATGTTTTGTCTTTCAGCCTCTCTCTCTCTCTCGTTTCTCTTATCACACTCGCTTCATGCAGCAAACAGGTATACTTTTCGGTTCTACTTGCCTAATCTTTTCTCCTGTCTGTTTCAAATTCAGTGTTGTTCCCCTCTGTCATTTTTTGAGGATAATTCCCTCTCACCTTAAAGCATCACAGCCCTGTTGAGGATATTGAGCTAATATTCCTGAAGCCAACCATGGAGGGATTATGTGATAGAGAGAGAGGCCTCTGTGTTGACTCTGGCCTAGTTAGTTCATGCTCAGCGAGAAACTCAATGCCTTTGCATGAAGACATACAGATTGTGCTATTTAATGTCTGCTCGCTCTCTGTTTTGTCGAAGCATTACTTGGCCTCACTTATTTTATTCTAATGAGAGACTGTGTGTTCACCCTTATCGTTCGCAGCGAAACTATACGGCAGAGTTCTACAATCCCACAACCCCCTGGGGCTGACAGAAGAACAGAGGAACACAGGCTGTCAGCAAACAGGAAAGCAGCACATCCTGGGGCCTGTGGCATGTGTCGTTAGTTAGGATTGAAATAGATTCATTCCCTTTGCTGACGGCCTGCGAGATCAGATTTTGGCCACGCTGCAGTAATAAATCACATTAATATGGAGTGTATTTCATTTGATTAGCTTCCTGCCTTCACGCACGCACACACAAACACACACACAGATGCATGCTCTCACACACATCACATATACAGGGAAAGATACTTGCATTTTTCAGGAAATAGCTCTGGAAATGATTATAGTGCGCATGTTAAGTGATTACAAAAAAAGTCATATGCCGGCTTGATACATCACACCTGTTCCACTTGCATGTTGGCTGATGCAGGAAGGGTCCTGGTAAACACACGCTCTCCCTTTGATTTTACCTTTTCTCCCGAGTCCCCCCCCCAACCCCCTCCCACCTTTCCTCTCTCCCTCCCTTCCAAGCCGTTTCTGTCAGTGCAGAGATCTTTCTAATATCTACGGCTGATAACTGCAGTTAATGCACCATATCATCACATGTGACAGAGCCTCTTTCATCATACCACTCGATTGTATTACAAATGTGTGTACATTACATGTTTTAGCATGAGTCCAAGTCATGGAGGAGATCGTTTTAGTTTCGTCTCCAACTCCTTCATCCTATAACGTGTGGGATACGCTCTCAGTTCAACTAACCAGACAGAATGTACACTGAAAATATTAGGGACATTTACTCTTTTCATGATGTGCACTGATGAGGTGAATTCAGGTAAAAGCCCATTATCCCTTATTTTCTTATTAAATCTATACCAATCACATAGGAGGAGATGTAGATAAAGAGAAGCAGATGAGTTAGAGAAGGATTTTTAAGCTTTGAGACAATTGACATGTGGATTGTGCAAAAGGGGCTGCAACTCAATATCAGGAAGATGTCCCTAATATTTTGTACATAACTCACATGTTTTAACTTTACGTTTGCAACACAGTGTATCTTGGTCCATTTTTATCACAGTTTACAGAGCTGCAGTATAAACATATAGCCACCTGGCTGTCCATATGGCCAGAGTCTGTATTTCACAGCTGTTCTGCTTGCATAGAATTGAACTATTAAGAATAAATATTGCTTATATGATAAAACAATTGTGGTGGTTGCGGTGTGTAACCTCATCTCCCTAATAACGGCTGTCAACACAGCTATCAGTTGAATCTCTTGTAATGTGCCACAACTAGATCTGGTACAGTAAGTGTGAAGACATAGATAGTGATGGTTGATTATTGACTTTAGCTGCAGCCCTTTCGGAGACTCTGCCAATTAAGTTGTAAACCTGTTTTCATGGACTCACTCTCCATTGAGGCCAGTGAATTTTTATTATTACCTTTATAAGGAAATGCTCTGTTGAATGCCTAACCCAAAGAGCTGATACAATCCCTCTGCGCCTGGGGAGTGACTGGAAGGAATGAAAGGAGGGATGGAGCGAGAGAGAACTGAGACCTTTGATGTGTGGCTAGTGATAGAGCTTGTATAGACTAGCTGCCGGTCACTGAGGTTGATGTGTTTGATGTGTGTGAGCTGGGCTGAGCATGGGAGGTCAAATAGTCAAACCAATAGCAGACACCTGGAACAGTCTAAAAAAGACATTTTTATCAAAGTAAACCGTAAATCCCTTTTTCTGGAAAGATATCAAGGTTTTTCTTCATATTAAATCAAGTCTTTTTAATGAATACATTATGTGTTGATAGGCTTGTTGAAACTAAACAAGAGGAGTGCATGAGATGAGAGGTTGCTCAAAGACCAAGGACTGCATGTGTGAACCACAGTACCTGGATTACTGACCCAATAAAATTCACTAGGACTTTAACGGCAAACTGCCTCAACTCAGCACTCCTATTCAAAAATGCTTTATAAATGCAGATCCTGCACTCTGATACCCTTTCTCATCCTGAGATGGAACAAAATGTTGACACCTAACGCTCCATAAACACTGACAACGGATTCAAAGAAAACAGAAGCGGCAGCACCAAAGTCAACTATCCTCTCCCTTTGTTGTCTGTTCCAGGGAAACCAGAATCCTCTCTGTGGTTTTCTCAAGGAGGGACACAGAAATTCAATCATTTGAATCAGAGATGGGAAATGTTGGTGGAGGGGGGTTCTGTGTAGTCTTTCCATCTCACTGCCTCTGTAGTTTCACTGCAGGGTTATCTAGAGTCTCCCATTTTATTTCCATGGACTGTTGCATCCAGCACACAGATATACTGTAACATTCAATAGCACACAATACCGATCGTTTGGTTAGTTATTTGCTCGATATACTGTTTTTGATTAAGTTATGTCAGTGAACACATTAATCTAGATGACTCAAGACTATAAAGAAACCACAGTTAACGGCATGTTCTGTTGTTGTTGTTACTTCCAGATGTTTACTTCAGTATAGGGCTTTTCTGTTTTTGATATAAAAAGCCATTGATGTTGTTTTTTAAGAGCGTGTTAAGTGTGCTCGCTAAGGGTGAAGCACTGTAACAGAGCTGCTTTTATGGATGCTAAAGTCATAAAAGTGTTTTAGCAAAGCTTCTCTGACAGTAAAACAGTGGGACTCTGCATACAATACACACACACACACACACACACACACACACACACCTAAGCAAGCGTGCACACGCATAGAGATCCAAAGACTCCCCTGATGATGCCCCAATTACTCTCCACCACATGGAAGCCATTGAGTGTGAAATTGAAAACAGGGACAGAGACACCATTATAATGTCACTGCACTAACTTCATAATGGCCATTCAGCACAAGATCAGATAGGCTTCGTACAGACAGCCAGTGCCAACTCAAACTCCCTGACAATTGTTATGTATTGCTAAGTGTGTAACTGTGGCACTGACAGATGCCACATACAGTAAAGAAACGTCATCTTCTGCTCCAAGCTACAGTGCAAATGTGAAAAGGGTTCCAATTAGTTTTTAACAATCCTGTAATGTAATTGCGGAATTCATTTTTGGCACTTACAGTATGCAAAACAAAATGTGACGCTTGAGTGAAGAGGCAATTACTCTTAAAATGTTCAAAACAACGAGCTCATGCGGCTAGCGTTCGAGTGGTTAATGTATAAATAAGCAAAAGCAGCTGTTGCAGGGCCAGAACTGAAGTAGCAATTAACATAAACATCACAGCTTTGATAGAAGAGGGCCCTGAAATTAATTAGTCAAATAATTAAAAGTAGAGGAGAAAGAAAGACTTAAGACATTTTTGTAATGAGGTTTGGGACAAAATCACAGAAGGATTACAGAACTGTTTAAGAGAAGCAGAGAGAAAGAGAAATAAGAAGAAGGAGTGTGTCTCATGGATTTCAAAAGTCAGGGTCGGGTCATATCCTTGGATGTTGCCCCAGCGCAGCGCCCTAAAAGCCATAATCCCCTGAAAAGAACTGCATTTGTTTTTCCCCACTTGGTTTAATAGGAATTAAGCCCATGCAGGCGTATTGTCTGTGATCAAATAATAGTACTGTACTAATAATATTGTGCAGTACCAAATCTACATAATGAATACATAAAAATACATAATGAATGAATAGATTCCCGCCTCGTCTCGCTCTTTATATTTCCTTTTCCTACTGTTCTCCTACTGTTCTGCTAAGGGACTTGGCTCCAAAGATGTTATTTTTCTCTTCAGCTTCTAGGCGCCAAAAACAAGAGCTGCGACGAGCTCCTGTGCCCAGGTTACTGAGTGTCATGGAGGTGGAGGGGGGGCAGGCAGTTTGAGCTCCGGGGGTCAGACCCTCTCCTGGGTTTCACGCATCAAAGAACGCCCAGGAGAGCCGCAGCTTCCTCCCTCTTTTAACCTCCTTCCCCTCGTTTGTCACCGAGCCACTCCGCTGACAGCAGACCCACTGCAGCGCTCACACTGCCGTCTTCTGTGTGACCCCCTCCTTGACTGTACTCTACTGTACACTCACATCTCCGCACCACCATTTCGCAGGCACTATCTCTCTATCTGACCTGAGTTCACACTGTCATCGCAAAGTCACAAAAGTGTTGCCTATATCTGCCTTTTAGGATTACCGTGAAGCCGAAGGGAGCGAGCGAGGGAGTCGGCTGTCTGCTGGGATTCACGGGACCTCTGAGGCCAAAGCATTGATATACTGATCTGTCATCTCGTTCTGTCTCCTTCTATTCCATCTGTCTGTCTGTTCCCCAGGCAGCTCCGTAGGGGTTGGGATGCGTCTCCTAATGTGTATTTAACGTCTCCTCTGCCCTGTCATCACGTAGTTAGGAGGACGTCTGCCCCGCCGTTCCTCAGGACACACTGCGGGTTTGATGACAGTGGGACGGCTGCTGTACGCTCCGCTGGGGCCCGCAGGCTCTGCTTCTGTCTGCCTTTTCATCCCTCCGTCCGCCTATCGCTCCGTCCCTCCATCCGTCCTCTCCTGGGGTTTCTGTCTTCTTGTCCCCCCTTTGTCACAGCTTGTCCTGTCATAACTCACACTGGCCGTCCGATGACAGGGGAGCGCAGAAGACACAGCGACGTTCCTGTGAGTGTTTTATGTGTGCATCTGTGTGTGTGTGTGTGTGTGTGTGTGTGTGTGTGTGTGTGTGTGCACGCCTGTCTACACTCAGCATCTTATTACATCGTAATCAGTAGTGTAGCAGCCAACAGCAGGGAGCAAATCACATTAAGATAATTGGGAAACACTTCATGTTGGACAGCTGGGGTTGTGCCGGATTGATTAAATAAATTTGATGTCACAGAGGAAATTCAGCCTTCCTAGAGCTACAGACTGTGTGTGTGTGTGTGTGTGTGTGTGTGTGTGTGTGTGTGTGGTAAAAGGCGCAGAGAGAAAGATAGAGATAGAGAGAAGAGAGAGGAAGGTTCATTGAGTTGCCAGTGGAAAACACAAAACAAAGTAGAATCGAAGCTGAAGTATACAGTTAGTACACAGAAAGTCCTGTGCACTTTGTTCTTTAGGGAGCAATTCAAGAACCAAAAAGGGAAATCCGCACTCTCAAAAACATATCGTGATTGATTTAGCCTGTTTTACATGTTTCAAATAAAAAATTCACAGCTTAGCAAACAGAAAAGACATTGTTTCGCCCGTAGGCTTCCTCAGGTCCGAAATGTTGTCTTTTCAGTTTGCCAAGCTGTAGATTTTTCATTTGTAAGTGCAGAGAGTGCAGATTTCCCTTTCTTTCTTTTTTATTTTAATGTGATGCACCAGAGAAGCCTTATTATATATCAGTTTTCTTACCCAGCATATGGACTTCCTCAGTCATTTTCTTTAGGGAGCAAAAATGTGAAACTGAGGCATAAGCAGTTCTTGTATCTGTTACAGGCTCAGGTCGCCCTCCTCGCTCTCTAAAACCAGGATGATGCACCATGTGAATGTGACACTAAGCTGACATTTCTCCTGAGTAACCACTAGATGTCACTATTATCTCTGAGTTGAAACTCAGTCTAAGATGGGTGGTGAGCTGGCTTTATCCCAGCTCAGCTCAAACTGATGCCCAAGATAGATCTATTGTTTTCACCACACTAACACTCGCCAACAAGTTAAGTAAACTGTTCAAAATTACAAATTGGTCGTTGGTTTCAAAGCAGCTGAAAATGTTGGAAAGCCTTTAAGGGATTATATTTGGCTTTACATATCTCCACACATCTCCCAGACACAAACATACAATTTATTATGATAATAATTCTGATTGCCAATAATGTATAACCTTGGTCTGTGTTGTGTGCTTCTGAAAAAAGTGTTTCAAGGATACCTGACCTCTACTGGCTTAAGGACATATTGGCTTGGACTGGGGGTATGCAAATGAGCAGTAAGTAATCAAAGTTCAGGCTGAATTGTTTAAGAGTTCATTGGACTGGAATAAAAAGATGTGGAGGAAATTACTTCAGTTTGTCATCACTGTGGCAAATTAGGCAAAGAGTGAATAAATTGATTAGGAGAAAATTGTGCACTTGTGGGTGTGTGCTGGAGGATAAGTGTATGCGCATGTGTTGTGTAAGTGTGCGTGTGTGTGTGTGTGCGTGTGTGTGTGTGTGTGTGTGTGTGTGTGTGTGTGTG